>NC_135219.1:22800315-23100315 GCF_052324685.1 Brachyhypopomus gauderio
ACACCTGTGTACAATGAATGACAATAAAGATTGTCTAAGTCTAAGTGCGGTGTATGTATGTGTGTGTCTGTGTGTATGTGGAGTTTGTATGAGAGGTGTGTGTGTGTGTGTGTGTCTGTGAGAGATGTATGTATGTATGTGTGGAGTGGGTATGAGAGAGATGTGTGTGTGTGTGTGTGTGTGTGTGTGTGTGTGTGTGTGTGTGTGTGTGTGTGTGTGTGTGTATGTATGCGTGTGTGTGGTGCCTGAACGAGCACAGAGGCAAATTGTGAAAAACCCAATTCTGATTTTGAGAAAGTTACAAAGCCAATCGACTATAAAAATCACAGCACAGGTCTCGGAGCCAAGACCTTTGGAGGTCTGTTCGTTAAGCGCTTCCGGCTGTATTAATTGCTTTTCAAGCCCTCTAGTAACAGCCAGGTCCTCAACAAATAATGGCAAACAGTTGTGGTGCACACTAAAATGTCAGTAGCTTTGCTGGCCTTGTGGTGCCTGCACGACCCCCCACCTTGTCCTGGATGATCATGTCCTTCTCCTGGATCTCCGACTTCAGGGCCACGATGTCCTTGTCCCGTGACTGGACATCCTCCTGCAGCTTCTGCTTATACTCCATTAGTTGACTGATCTCCAGGTTCTTGTTCTTGATTTTGTTCTCCAGGTCAATAATCTGCACCATTCACATCAACAGAGAGACACAGAGGCACGTCAAGCCGTGGCTCACGCAAAGAAAGGCCAGAAATTCCCCCCGGCCTTTAAAACAAAAACGAGTGGGGATGCGTGATGGAAACAATATACGAGCGCAGGGTTGTGAAAGACGCCACCAACCTTGACCTTTCTGTATGCCGCCGTGTCCACGAGATAGTAGTGCTTCTCTTCCTCCTCGCGCAGCCTGCACTCGTACTGGGCGCGCATTTCCTCCAGCTCAAAGTTGCTTTCCGCCTCCATTTGATTTTTAGTCTCCTCAAACTCGCGCTCCTGCTGCTGCAACTTGTCACGGCACTGGGGAGAAGAGAGAAACACCCTGCTGGTACCATGGCACAAACTAAGCAGTCGGCAGTCAAGGGACCCTCCAAGTGTTACACATTTTCCTAAGGGTCTGTTCTTCTTGGAGACCTTGATCTTGAATGATCACATGACAGTACTAAACTCCGAAGTAAACATACATGCTGGACGAACCTTTCGGGACCCTCAGTGTATACGATAGTTGGATTTGTAGCCCAATGAGGGCTCTATATACCAAAGCAAACACAACCAAAGTGTATATTGTCTCTGCTGCTAATTGCTCTACGGACCACTCAGCAGAACACTTGGGGCAAAGCGGAAACACTCACTCATTACCAACACAGACTTGAAAGCACTCCTGCACAGTACAATACATTACCCAGAGCTCTCTATTCAACTAAAACCACTTAGACTAACAGATGTTTATTTTCAACACTGACACAATGTGGCACACATCTCCAAAACGAATATTACAGCGTAGCATCACCTTCATGTAGTGACTTGGACATTTTTTTCAACATTACTTAATCACATTTAAAATAGTTTTATTAGATGCAGCACAATATAACAAAAAAAGATGCCTTAATTGTCAAATTTGATCAAGCCAGTCCAAATATATTCACATTTAAATTTTTTAAATGCAATTAACCTAAAACAAAAGGAAATCTTGTGATCAAGAAATGTGCTCTAGTTTCAGCACGTAGCTAGTATTTCTTTTCCGTGATCATGGTTCATCGGACCAACACGTTGTCTTGGGACCCTTAAAAAACTACCTTAAACTGTACAGACTGGGATTAAACTTCAGGAAACAATAAACAAGAATATAATGTAACCGTCCACGTATCTATTAATATCTTTTGAACAGCCCAGCGATGTTTTTGAACGGTCCAAACGCGAAGTAAACGGGATGAGAGAAAGCGCTCATTCAATTACGCCATACTGTATTACCAAAACTGTGGGAAGAAGCTCCTACAAACCGATGAAAACAGCGATTTATTACAGCGCGCTTGATCACCGACCGCTTAGACAGCGAGCGGAGGAAAATGGCCGCGGCTCAATCATCATCATGCGGGGAAATCCAAGTAACTACTTCATGTGATACATTATTACATTACAGATGTCACATATCCGATTACAATAACGCACCCAGCAGAGCTGCAAGCCAAACACGGAGTCTGAACGTTTTCGCAACTAGGTGGACGGTTCAAGAAAACGTGAGACGGGCCGGGTTGCCAGGTCCTACAAAAATATCCCGCCCTCCAGCAGCCTAAACTAGCCCAAAGCCAAAAGTTGTTGACGGCTGGGTGGCGAGTGTTTAAAATGGAGACAAATTAAGTATTATATCGCGATCGATTCTTTGTGTTGACTTGTAACTCCCGCGGTGGCCCAACTCAAAAGTACCCCAAAAAACCGCATCCCGCGACCCCAGAATTTTTGGCGTGAAAACCGCGAACCTGGCAACTATAGAGACGGGAGACAGACGTGGCCGTGCGGCCGAGCCGTCGGCACCACAGCGCCCTCACCTGGTCCAACTCGTGCGTCGTCTCCTCCAGCTCGGCCTCGAACATCTGCTGCATCTCCTCCAGGGCTCGGTGCTTGCTGGCCTCCAGCTGCTGCAGCTCCTTCTCGTAGGTCTGAGACCTCACCAGCACATCCCGGAACATTGTCTTGTAGTCCATAATCAACTTAAGGTTGTTTGTTCTGAATGAACAATATCAATGAACAATATCAATGAACAATATCAATGAACAATATCAATGATCGATGTTCTTACACACGTTATGGCGCGTATATGAGTCATCTGACTAGCTAGCGAACTTATATAGGTTAATCAGTTTACAGTTACCAAGGCGATAGTTACCCTAACAACGACCTCACAAATACTCGCGTGGAATCTCTACGTAATCCCTCGTTTATCACGTGAGAGACGTTCCAATTACAACTGCTAGTTAGAGTGTGAGTTAGAGTGTGTGCAGGCATGAAAAATGATCAAAACTCTCCTGGATAAACTGCTGTAAAATCCTTAGGCCTTCATGTAGAAGCTCCATTTAAATTTCTAATGGGAGAGAATCTTGTCCTTTCTGGCACGCCGGGATATCTAATCATTTGATCAATTCGTTTTAGAGTTATGAGCATTTGTTTGGCACTAGGCACAGAAAACTGCCCCATTAGCTCCCATGTTAATTTATCAAAATCCGAATTGCCTTTTTCACAATTTACCTCTGTGTTTAACTCGTCATAAATCAGTCATTTTTGGGTCAAACCACACACAATTACATGAAAATCATCAGCAAGCGGACCTCTCTCATACAATCTCTTCGGTTAAGCGATAAGTTAAATATGTCCCGAACTACGACCGTTTGTTCGGAGGGTGCAAATCACATTAAACAAGCCTTCTTCACTCAGAATAGCAGAGATTAGTTAGAGCAGAGGTGCCCAAGCTTTTGTTAACCAAGATCTACTTTTGAAGTTGATGGCATGCCGAGATCTACCAAGTCAAACACAAGGGCCGGGCAATTAAACAAGGAACCCCAATCACAGTTCAAATGTAGTTGTTTTTTTATTTGCACAGGTGGAGAATAAGCAGTAAATCCAACAAATGAGGAAATGATCAATGCATCAAAAATAGGTTGTGAAAACAGAACAAGAATCTCACAAGAACTTCACACCATCTTTATCTTAGCCACATACACGCCAAAACTACAGAAAATAGCAGTCAAAAACTCCATAAAAGGCTGGTCAGTCAAAAAACCCAAATCTAAATAAAAAACAAGTAATTCCAAGATTAACACACACACACACACACACACACACACACACACACACACACACACACACACACACACACACACACACACACACCAGGGTTGCCAACCTTTTAAGATCACTTGGAGTGAGATTTGATCTTTTGGGTGGGTGGGTAAAATGGAGACACAAATTAAGTATTATATCGCGATCGATAGTTCGCCAGTGGTTGGCGAACTAGTAACTCATTGTATCATAGATATGGATCAGAGGTAAATAAACTAGATTTTTTTCAGCGTGAGAAATCGGATGTGTGTCAAATGCGTGTGTCTCACGCTCAATGCGTGAGAGTTGGCAACCCTACACACACATACACACAATAACTCTAGAAAATATAACTTCAAAGCAGGAAGGAGGAGAAGATAAGTCCAATATTTATTGGCCTCCACAAATGCTTCTTTGAAAACTCTTTAAAACATTTCTTTCGCTTTGCCAGAACTCGGCTCACACGGTAAGACTCTACCGTGGCAGTTTTACTCCTATGACCAGGTGTCGTGAACACTGCCTGCTTTGCTGCCAGCTGTCTCCTCACTCCATTTACCTTCTCAGTTCGTACAGCTGATTTCACCGGGAAATCGTTAGTATACCTCTTGTGAACTGTGAGAAAATGTTGTTCCAAATTCCCTTTCTTCGGTATGGCCACAGTAGCATTACAGATCAGACATACCGACTTTGAATAAGTAAAAAAGTAGTAATTTTCCCACTCGGGATGAAAGTGATAATTTTTAGCTTTTTTGGCTTCTGCCATTATCTCTTCGGCTGCCACCATTCTGGTTTCTTCGTGTTCGCGCTTTAGAGTCCCTGGTTACAACCTAGCAACCGTGGCAAACCATACCCAGCATTCATCAGAAAAGCAGAAAAGGTTGTGTAAATAATTAATTTTTGTATCTTATTATTATGAAAATAGATACTGGCCTCTCATGAACGATGGTTTGATTAGTGTTTTTTTTTTTTTGTCAGAGCCTTAAATACATTGGCCAGGACGATCCCCGACCCCGAAATGGCGGAGATGCTCCGCGAGGGGGCAGTACGGATATGGAGGGAGTGACACCCTCCTCCTGCGTACATCGAATCCTGGCAGTGGGGTCAGCCTCTGAAGGCTGTATACATGTAACTGCTCTTTAACAAATTGTTAAATAGCCTGAGACTCCAAATCATAAAACATCCTCATCTGATCTGTACAAAATATTTCAACTAGCTTGTGCAAATGTCTTCAGTGATAACACCTGCTTGGCCCCATCAGCCATACTTACCACCAAAACTGCGTCCATCGCTGTAGTTGTCATATCCTCCAAAGCCGCCGCCCCCACCCTGGTGGCCATAACCAGAACCTCCACCAAATCCTCCACGTCCACCACCATAACCTGGTCCACCACCATAGTTCCCACCTGAGGACATACAAAGGAATGTGTCGGTTTTAAACTTAATTGCCCAGTTTCCGAGACTTGGACATGAAAGGCTTAAATCAGTCCACTTTTCTCAATAAAGATGGACACATCAACATGACCCCAGTACTCCCTTGTGAAAATAAATGCCCTTACCATCTCCTCCAAACCCATTGTAGCCATCACCTCCATAGCTTCTGCTGCCTCCGTAGCCTCCTGTACAAAGCAGTATAGTGTTGGTTGCGTTCTTTCTGTCTGAGGAATGCAGACGTAGGGGTGGGAAACTTGCTTTCCTACCTCTTCCAAAGTGAGACTGTATCACTATCGGCTGCAGACATGCACTCTGCTTTAATGGTAGAAGAAGAGCTCCCGTCCCCATCTGCAAACATTTCTGCAGTCATATGTGACCACAGTTACCTGCCCACCTGCTTTGGTGGTCTTGTGGACAATGCCCTGGTCTACATTTCAGGGTTTGTTGTCTGAAAAATTCTGAAAAAACTGTCCTGTGAGGTGTGCCGTGCAAGCCTTGTCAAAGCTGCTGTACCCTCATCCTTTGACCAGAGCTACCACCTGCCTCAACTTAAAAACAATGGTGGTCTGATGATCCCCTCAGATGGAACAGTGAAGGTGGTCAGAGCAGCAGAGCGTGTGATACGCCAAAAATCAACAGGTGTCAGTGTGTCCTTTGTCAACCAGTTCGTTCGGGCTGAGATTGGTTCTGAAGATGTGTTTTTACTCGGGGAGCACATTGCCGAAACCCAATTCGAAATCGAGAACCATAATTTCATGCTCCTGTCATTTGTTGTCTCTGTATTTCACAATTTAAGGCTGCACCACATCGCAAAATTAACTACCCTGGAGATACAGAGTGCCAGCACATGCAAGAAATTGTGCAAAACAGTTATTTTTTCAAATAATGTATCATGAATGGAATGTTCTTGGGGAGGGGCTTATAGAATATAATGGGGTGTAACTAGGCAGAGGGGGGACGAGCCTGGGAGAGCAGGCTCGTAATGTATGTGATGACGGGATCTATGTGACTTTGCAGTCACCGATCTTTAAACTCTGATTAAGAGGACTCAATTTAATACTGTTTTATTTCTTTCCATGAACGCAGGTTGTAAATATGTATATAGCTGTAGGTGTCTCAAATAAATGTGCAAAGGAAAATTGCACAGTAGGGGGCGAGAACGAGTCCAGAGATAGTTTGTGAGGTAGAAATCAGCTCAGCTGTTCCAGAGTCTGATGCACAGTCTATCAGAGCTACAATCCCGGCAGCAGACTCATCTGGATTCTCCATGAAATCAAACATTTTGATGGTGATCCCACATTCTGGACTGAAATATTGAACAGCGAGGGGAAACATCTTCCTGTTGCTTTTATTTGATGCATCTGTGTGTAATGAGAATGGTCAGGATTTATCTGATGTTAGGGCCTTCACAACGTCACTCACTGCCTTTGGAGCAAGGACATCTTTAACCACTGCCTCTGCCTTTGTTCTCCCTAAATTTTGAATCTGAAAGAATATTTTGAAAGAATATTTTGATGTAGTTTATGTGCACAGTCAGCACTGTTGTAACTGAGGTTGTGACTGTGTGGTGCTGCGGTAACCTGGAGAGAATGAGTGAGATGACAAATTCTTAATTAAATTGAATCAGATCATTCAAACAGTTAAACAGAGGTTTAGATTTAATCTATTGACATGATTTGTTCTTTCAATAGTAGTTTCAATAGGAAACTGAATCAGTAATAACAATGATCTGTACCATATCAGTGTCAATATTTTACAAACCTTTCAATTTGCCTTAAATTCATCTTAATTTGCCTTAAATGATGCTATACAGTCATCAATGTGCCTCTTCCCACTCACATTTGCATCTCTACATAAGCTTTCGTTTCTGGGGACATGGTGGAGTGTGTAGCAGAAGACATTTTTTTGTGGGACGGGTGTGTGGCGTGACGTCTGTTGCTAGGAAACGGTGATGGCACCACCACCACGGAGGATCCACCACCATTTTGCTGGCCTTAGTATTTCCTGTTTTTTTCTTTTATGCTGAATTGTTACATTTATTGGTGATGTGTGTGTGACAGAGATGAGTATTGGACACTTGAAAATACTCTTTTGGGCCGACGCCAGTCACCATGCCAATGACAACAATTTACACAGAAGAACAATTTAGACCTGTAAGGGATAATGTCCATTTTGGTGTAGGCATATCTGGTTAGGCAGGAGGTGGCTGGCCCAGGATGGATCTCTGGAAAAGGCTTGTCTCTCCTCATCTGTGTTCCTCGAGAAAATAAAACAGGGAAAATTAGCTCTGTATAAGGACATACACAGGACAGATTAGATTATAAACATTTCTGGAGTGTGGCAGCAACTCCGGCATTAAGTCAGGTATTCATCAGTGGCCCTGTGCCTGCAGGGGGCTGCAATATGTTCTCAAGGCTACTGGCATTAAATGTTTGGCTGCAGAAAACCTGCAGGTCAAATGAACTGAACTTCATTGACAACTTCAATCTGTTTTTTGGGAAGAGAGAATTCTTCAATCGAGATGGACTGCAAACTAACAAGAGGGGTGTCAATCTCCTGTCAGAAAACTTTATTTTCTCTCTGTGTAACTTCTCTGTTTCAACTGGTGAAGAAATGTCAGCGTTAACACCCAAGGACACCGTCGCCACTACAGAGACACAACATCCTCCCCCCACAGAGGATGCGGAGTAATTAGATGGGAGCCATGTGCTGTATCAGCTGCCAGAAACACCACAACCGAATAGACAATCCACACCATCCTCCATCTCATCATCACCTCACCTGAACTTCCCAGAAACCATGGAGAAGCTTGTATCTGTAGGGACAAGACTGACACTTTCACTGTCAGCGAGTCCTCAGGTACAGCGGCAAATCACTTCAACTTCCCCCCCACAGTCCTTAATAAACAAATCTCCCCCACAACCTCAAAGTAAAAAACAAGCTCATAATCCACCAAATAGACAGCTCCGCTCGCGAGCTCATCACCAGCAGGAGCTCCACCCACCCTCCACCACCGTAAAGGAAAATTTACATCTTTTGGGTCCGTGCTGCTACAGTGTTGATATCAGCGGTACATATTTTCAAAACAAGCATGGACCCTGTGTCCCAATTATCTCTCCCATTCCAGTTCTGATCAGAAGCAGAAAGAACAAGGAGTTTAGGTCAGATACTGTGAATACATCCAACCTACAGTATGTTGGAAGTATCTCAGTCTCTGAAACAAAATGTACAGGTTATTAAGTTAGCTCTACTAAATGTCAGATCTATTACAAACAAGTCTTATCTAATTAATGATTTAACTACATCTTATGGGCTTGATTTCATGCTTTTAACAGAGACATGGTTAAATTCATATAGTGCTGATATTGTGCTAACTGAGTCGGCTCCACCAAACTTTAACTTTTTAAATGTTTCTCACAATGGCAAGAAAGGGGGAGGTGTAGCAATGCTGTTTAATGATACTTTCCAATGCAAACAGTTACCACTTGGCGATTTCACATCTTTTGAATATTTGAGTGCAATTTTAAAAGGGGTACAAAGAATATTACTAGTAACTGTCTACAGGCCTCCTGGGTACAATGCGAATTTTATTGATGATTTCACAGATATGTTATCTTTTATTTCTACTGAATTTGATCATTTTGTTATTGCTGGTGATTTTAACATTCATATTGATAATCACCATTGATAGTTATGCCAAAGAATTCTATGATGTACTTGAATCTTTTGAACTTTCTCAGCATGTGTCTGGAAGCACGCACTGCCATGGTCACACTTTGGATGTGGTTATCTCAAAGGGTCTTAACATTTCAGCCTGTATTAAGGATGTTGCATTGTCTGATCACTACTGTGTATTTTTTGAAATGTGGATTTCAATCCATAGCAATGCCAGGCAGGTTAGGTTAAAGAAAAGACAGATAAATGAAAGGACAGCTGCACTTTTTGTTACCAAAGTGTGCTCTGCACCTTGCCAACTATCAGGCTCTGTTGATACTCTGCTGGATAGTTTCAACTCAAAAACTGCCAGTATTTTGGATCAGATTGCACCAGTTAGAGTTAAAACCATGCAATGTAAGCAGAAAGCTCCATGGAGAAATGATCCTGCAGTTCAGCACCAAAAAAGAGAATGCAGAAAGGCTGAACTCAGATGGCGTAAAACCAACCTTCACGTACAAAGATTTTCAAAGATAGGCTGCGTGATTACAATAAAATAATGTGCAAAGCTCGACAATCCTTCTTCTCTAGCATTATTAACAATAGCAAAGTGCTTTTCACTATGGTTGACAGACTAACAAACCCACCTACATATATGACCCCTGAGCTAGTTTCAATTGAGAGATGTAATGAGTTTGCAAAATTCTTTAATACTAAAATCCATAATATCAGACAAGCCATCTGTACGCCTACATCCACCAATGAGCCAATTTTCTCTCCAAAACCGGAGTTGTATAATCCAGGTTCAGAAAGTAAAAGTCCTCACCAGGATTTTGCTCAGGCTTCCTGGATTGTGTTGATTCCACTAATTTTACATGGATTGCACTAATTAAAAAAATCTATCAAGCTTGAGCAAAATCCTGGTGAGGATTTTTACTTTCTGAACCTGGATTATACAACTCTGTCCAAAACCACGCAAAATGTTCAACATGTCCCAGTTTAGTACTATTAACGAAGAAGGTTTAATTGATACAGTGAGTCATCTCAAATCATCCACTTGCAGCCTTGATAATGGTAATGACCAACCAAGTTTTTAAAGAATGTCTTTTCCGCAATATCAATGAACATTCTTCAAATAGTGTGACAGAAATGATTGATTATTGACTAATCATCATTGATTAGATCATGTTTAGTTATTATAAGAGATCATTATGAACTTTATGATTTAGGACATGTCCATTCTGACTAAGCAGAAGGACTACAATAATGAAGTAGTGTGTTTCAGTGTAATCATGTACTTATGTTCAGTTCATATTATGCATGTGTGCTATACTGTGACCCAGGTCAGGGAGAGTGCTGAGCGTAAGAGCACTCTGTTAACTGGTAGTCACTAGGCTACTAGTCTTGGGTCATTTAGCTTTCTCTGTGTTCAACTGATACATCAGTTGCTTCCGCTAACTCTAGGGAAGTCCATATTAGGAGATACACACATGTGAGACAAAGTAGCCTGCTGGACGCTTATGTTTTGGAACATGCTGTGCTAAAGATAACCTGCTGTTAGAACTGCTGAATTGTGTTTAAGATTGTATATAAGCAGGGGGACTGCCCCCCTGCCTTCAGAGTTGTCATGCTTGAATGAGACTCTCGTGTCTGTGTCTGTCTTTGTCCTATTTATATATATTTATATTTTTGTAATAAATTAATCATTTAACCACGTCTGAGTCCTCATCCATTTCCAGAAAATTTCTACGACAATAGTAAATTCTTCACTCATGTCAGGTGTATTTCCGAGTGCATTAAAAACTGCAGTTGTGAAGCCTATCTTGAAAAAGAAAACTCTAGATGCAAACTTGTTGAATAATTATAGACCAATTTTTAATCTACCCTTCAAGGTAATTATGCACTTTCTGTCCACAAATAGCTGTCTAGACCAATTTCAGTCTGGCTTCCGACCTAATCATAGTACTGAGACTGCACTCATTAGGGTTATCAATGACATTCGGGTAAATACAGACTCAGGAAACATGTCTGTTCTACTACTGCTCGATCTCAGCGCTGCCTTTGACACCATTGACCACAAAATTCTCATAGATAGACTTGAGAACTGGGTTGGACTCTCAGGAACTGTCCTAAAATGGTTCATACCTTATGGGGTAGTCTGCGAGATTAAGCACTAGATCTGGAATTTTCTGTCTTGAGGCCTTAGGGCCCAGGAGGAGAACTTCTGTCTTGTTCTCATTAAGTTGGAGGAAGTTTAGAGACATCCAGCTTTTAATATCTCTTACACAGGCCTCAATTTTTCCTAAATTGAGCTTGTCGTCATGTGGGAGTAGCGTTTCAGGCAAGCCTGCTGGTTCTCGTTTCCGAGAGTAAATATGCACTATTTACTGAAATTCGTACTATTTTATTATTTAGAACATTCCTTTATTGTTAGAATTAATATTAATTATACATTTTTATATATTAGATATTATATTTTTATATATTATATATAAATTAGACTTGCCTTTATTTATAAATTCTGTATATTTACATATTTCAGTATAAGAATGTCTAGAAATCCAGTTTGCAATCTGCAATCTAGAAATAAACTGTACCAAAATCATACCATTGCAAGCACTGTTTTTATTATACAATAAAAAAAGAACAATAATAAAAAGACAATTCTGGCGTCCACATCTGAAGCTGTGGAATTGATGTGGACGGTGCTCACGGCTTGAGAGCGGGCAGTTTGAGGGCGGGCAGTTTGGTGCTAGGCGACAGGGCCGGGAGGGGCGGAGAAAGGCCTTGGCCACGAAGCTTCAGCCTCTCGATCTTGGGTCGCCGTAACTGGATCTTCTGCTCGGTCTTGTCCTCCGAGGTCAGCTGCGTAACTGCCCTCTCTGCCATTGCTGTGGTCACAGGGTGACAACGAATCAAAAAGTAAGATACTGGAAGGGGGGAGTTTTTATATAAGCAGCCTTTGACTGTTACGCTGCTAATAATACAGCCATATAAATAGCACCTTCCAGTGTTGAAAAGACATCCTTGAATTATGCCGCTAATACAAAGTATGAGAAAGTCTTAGTATGTGTAGGATGAGAGAAATGTTAGTTGTAAGAACTACATTGGTCATAACAAAGCAGCTGTCTGCCCCCATTTTTTTCCACTTACTCTTGCGTATAGAAGGTGAAGTCACTCCTGGAGTTACTGATTCCTGGTCTTTAGGCCCATGCGGTTCATGAAGCCCATTAAAGACCAGTCATCTCTGGTAGGGGAGGTGTTGTGCTGCAGGCTCTTAAGGGGGACCCCGTTGGCTTCATTCTGCTGCAATGTGGTCAACCTCGTGGTCTCTGTCTCCTCCACCTTCTGCTGCAGTGTGATGGACATTGTGGTCTCTTTCTCCTCCACCTTCTGCTGCAGTGTGGTGGACTTTGTGGTGTCTTTCTCTTCTCCCTGATTGGGAACAACAATGATGGAGCAGTCAGTGGCTGAAGTGGTCTTGCTGTGTGACTTTGGAAAGGGCCGCGTCCTGATGCGTCGGACCAACTGATTCTGGAGATTTTTTCTCAGTCTGTTCTTCAATTTTCTTGTGAAGGCCACGATCTTGGAAATATTTGGCCTACCCCGAACAGCTCGGTTTGAGAGATGCAGTTGCTTCGAGCATATTGGAAGCTCTCCTGCCGGAGAGGGTGTAGCTCTCTCCTGTGCTGTGTTTTTTTGAGTGCTCTCCTCATGCATGCCTCCCAGTCCAGGTGAGTCCTTTACCGCACAAGTTCTCCATGATGTTGGTGTCTGCAGGTTCTTGACTTTTTTGTCACCTGAGTCACCTTTACTTGGTTTGGGTCCAAGCTCATGGAAAACCTGGATGGACTGCGCCAATTGTTGAACAAGTTTCTTTCTACTTGTCTGGCTCACCTCAGTGGACCCAGCGTTTGTGGCAGCGGATGTTCCTGAGGTGACCTGTTTCCTGTTTTTTCCCTTTCCCTGGATGGTCCTGGCAACAGCCTGTTCAGCATCTGCCCTCTTTTTTTTACTCTCATTCTTATTATTGGCACCTTTCTCTTTCTTTCTCTTACTAATCTGCCTCTTCCCTGCATCTTTCCTCTCATGTTCTACTGGACTCTTACTCTCACATCTCAAATCTTCTCTGTTGTTCTCTTGGCTGCTGGCCTTCCTCTTCCTCTTGCTGTGTGCATGTGATGATTCAGGGTCTCCCACCATCACTGACGTCTTAGGGACTCCGAGTTCTGTGACGTCCTTTCCTGTGGTCCAGTCATTGTCTTTATGACCTAATCTCTTATGTTGAGGTGAATTGCAGGACCCTTCTTCCTCTATCATCTTTCTGAGTCTGGCTTCAAAGTTCCCAGGATCATACACATCAAAACTTATTTTACGCTTTGCCTGGTCTGTCCTGCTCTCCTCCTGTTTCCTGAGTGGGACAAAAGTGCTCTGTGGGCTGGGCATGGTCTGGAGCTGCTGACTCTGGCCAAAGGCTGAGTGGGGGAGTCCTCCTAGAACCATCAGGTTTGGTTGTGGGTAATTCCCATAATACGTCCACGGAGACACCAGTGGGGGAACCACACCTCCAAATGTTGGGATGTGTCCTATCCAACAGAAATACTGGCATTGTAATATTGTGTTTTCACAAATTTAAGGTGGATGCATTGTTGAATACAAACGTATATACTTTAAAACATTTACATTGAAAGTTAGCATCTTAGGATATGTGTTTCTTAGTCAGTTTTGATCTTTGTAATGTTATTATTAAGGCTTCGTAAGAAATGTTAACCTACCAGCAGCTCTGACAGGATGGACTGGAATGTTCTGGACAGGGTTACCCATGAATAGTCCATTTCCTGTTCACAAATTATATTGATTCTTAAATTATATCCAGTCATCTTACAACAGTTCTCAGGACACTTATTTTTTTTAATAGATAAGAATTACTATTTGCAGGGTTGCCAACTCTCACGCATTGAGCGTGAGACACACGCATTTAACCGTCTTCACACGCTCTCACGCCACACATCCGATTTCTCACGCTGAAAAAAAATCTAGTTTATTTACCTCTGAACAGTCCTGCACGGATCCGTTTTTTGAGACCCGCACCCACCCATATCCGCAGAGTACAGCACCCACCCACCCGCGAACCCGTGGTTCAAAGTTAAATCTGTACCCGCCCGGACCCGTTAATATTTTACCCATTACCCACCCGTACCCGTGAAAAATCACACAAATCGAAAGTATTGCTATAGAGCACTTTATTTTACAATGCGCCTCTGAAAAAACGTCAGTACAACACAAAATAAAATCTAATGTTGCGGTGCAGGAACAGTAGGCTATTCCTATCTAAAAGTAGCAACTGGTAAAACGCAAGAAAATGTATGTAGCCAACCGGTGCCATAACACAATGCAAAACGAGAGGGAACAAATGCCAGTATAACAACTAAATAAAATCGCATAGGTTCACGGTGGTAGTAGTTTCCTATCTGCTGTGGTGGGAGCAGCACGCTAAGTTCTCTCTCCTCATTTTTCTTTGTTCTAGCACGGCCACCCATTTAGCTTTGAAACCACCAAGCAAGCTACAATAAATGCCCGGTACTGCGTTATAACCAGCCTCTGCTCATGTTTCCGCTGGAAAAGAACCGAAGTTTGGGTATTACCCCAGAACGGGTGAAGAGTAAAGTTCAGCCCGCTCTGGCCAACGGAGCTACGGTATAAGTAAGCTCCCCTGAGCTTCGCCACCACCATCGGGAGGCGCTAATCAGGCAAAAGGTAACACTATGTTCATTACGTAGCAAATAAAAGCCTACTAAAAATGACCACATATTCATGTGCTACCCACCCGTATTTAACTTACCCGCCCGCATACCCACCCGTAAAATTGCGGTATGTGTAAAACCCACCCGTTTCAGCATATTACCCGACCCGGTGCAGGACTCTACCTCTGATCCATATGATTCAATGAGTTACTAGTTCGCTCTGGCGCCAACCACTGGCGATCGATCGATCGCGATATAATACTTAATTTGTATCCGTTTTACACCCCGCCCGGTGACAATTTAACCCGCCACCCGTCAACAACTTACGTTCGCAACCCCGTCAATAATTTACACTCGACCCCCCCTCCAAGTTCAAATCTCACTCCAAGTGAAGTTCAGAAGTTGGCAACCCTGTATTTGTCATTTTACAAAAGAAGAATACGTGAAATGGAGTCTCACTATACCTGTGTACAAAAGGTGGTTGTCATCAAAACTCATATCGAAAACACAATCTTAATCAAAAGTACAAACTTTTGAGGTGAGAAAGTTCTGTTTGTAGATATACACGTGTGAATAACATTTATATGGCGCGTTTTTGACGCAACAATTGATTTCGAACTAAATGTAGGCTTACTGTTGTCATAGTAATTTATCAACAGAACAGTGCTCAAGTGTTCTATTGATTAATTACCATGGCAACAGTAAGCCTACATTTAGTTCGAAATCATTTTTTGTTACAAAATAAATGAAGAAAATTCAAGACATTCATAATGAATATGCTTTAATACGGACTGTGTCTTCCGCCAAAAAGTAGTTCCACAACAAGTGAACTGAACAGTTCCCTGGCCTACCTAAAAAATAAAATAATGATTAACTACAAGACAGCTGCTGATACTGTAAAGCTCACCCTTTGTAGTGCAGATAGAGCCATATAACTGCCTAAGTATTAAGTTTAAGCTCAGCCTTTTCAAATGTTCCCAAATTGACCTTAAAGTCATTTTGTAAGAGCCAGTCCATGAAACACTTTGTAGCCCACTTTGTCAAATTCTATTTTGTTCATTTCGAGCCAGTTCCAGTGCGTTCAGTTGTTCTCACAAACGCTAGAACACTTAGAACACTTCTAAACCAATCAGATTGTGAGGTCGGAACTAATTTGTATAAAATCCCTATAGCGCACGGCCTCGAGTGGATTATTCTTTTTATAAAATACAAAATACAATATAACAAAATGCTCCAATGTTTAATGATATGAAGTTGATTTGTGTGTGCAGTAAATAATTCTTATAGTTCTTCTGTGAAGTAGTTAGGGTAGTTTGGTTATGGTTTCCATCTCACGACATTTAAAGAGTAAACAATTAACATTTCAATTAACATTAACATTTTCCCACAACTACATTTTACATCACATCACAGATGTAATTAACAGCATTTACATGATCACCTTTAGGTTGACTCTCTGTTGAGGGCCTATATACCAACAAATTTTTATCTTCGAGAGGGACCTCAGCAGTTAGTCTTACTGATCAATGTTGTCAAAACATCACAAAATGTAGCAATTGCTGAATGTACAATGTGTAGAATCATTTTATTCTTGTTATATGAACACGTAGGCTAAACGATTGCATCAGATCAAAGACATACATACCCAGAGATCTTGTCATTATCAACCTCTTCTCCAAATTATGAATATAAAAACATTTATGTTTTAAGTTGAATCAGTCAGCTGATCTAAGGCTGGCTTAATTGGGTAGTGTATGGGGCCTAGGATGTGGTTGTTATGAAAATATTTTTTTCTTCATTATAGCTCTGAACTCTGGAATATTGGTGTGCTGCAGGAAGTAATTCAAGGCTGGTGTCCCTTGTTTTGGAATGTGGTTTTCCTTCTGCAAGTGGTTCGTCATCTGTTCAGGAATTCATGCAGCAAACTGTGGTTGTAGTGGACTGATGCATGTGTGCATTTTCCTGGTGCTTGAAAACAGAACAAATCACACCACCACCACTCCAGACCCAATCAGGGAGGGGTTCAACTCACATATGGGTTTAGCTCATTCAACACATAGATGTTAACATGACAACACTCTGACAACAATATTAGAGAATTAGAGACATACATAAAAGAAGAAGTGATGTGAATGATAAATAATTCTAATCTTATTCTTAAGAGCCCTACACTTCTTGATGGTCAATAATAGTAGTCCAGGACTGTGGAAATACAGCCATAGCAGGGGGGAATTCGGGGTGGTGAGAGGAGCCAGGGCAGTGGGTTGATCCTTCCTCATAACTGGGTAGGCAGGAGGTGGCTGGCTTAGGGGGGATAGCAGGAAAGGCTTGTCTCTCCGCGTCTCAATATTTCTCGGGTAGGAGGGCAGCCAATTGGAAAAGAAACAGGGGCGATTCGCTGTGCATGGGACTATATGTGGGACAGAGGACATTTAAACATTTCTAGAGTGTGACAGCAACTCCAGCATTAAATTATTACAGCCCAGCTAAAAGGGCAGAACCAGAAATTAACACAGACGTGGGAGCATCCTGAGACATTGGCATCCATCCACTACACTGTCAACCAACTGCTAAACTAAATAAGTAAATGTTAAACCTAGACTTAAAGATTGAGACTGTGTCACAGTCCAGTTAGTTGGGGGATCTTATTAGAAAAGGCTCTTCTACTTGCTGTTACCTTATTAATTATTGGAACTAATAAGAAGCCAGCATGTGATCATAGTAGATGTGGGGGTTCATAGTCCAGTAGGATGCCAAGATTTTGGGCTACTGAGCCAGGTGTAATGGGGTAGTCTGCCAGATTTAGCATTAGATCTGGTATTTTCTGTCTTGCGGCCTTTGGGCTCAGAAGGAGAACCTCAGTTTTGTCACTATTAAGTTGGAGGAAGTTTAGCGACATCCAGCAGTTAACATCTCTTACGCAGGCCTCAATTTTTCCTAATGTGGATTTGTCCTCATGTTTGGCTGAAATGCAAAGTTGGGTGTCATCTGCATAGCAGTGAAAATTGACACCATGTTTGCTTATAACTATGCCCAATGGTAGCATATATAACGTAAATAATAGTGGATAATAGAGATGTGAGTTGCCAGGTTATTTTTTTTACTTGAGTTGAAGGTTGCTTTTTTTCTAATTTTTTCAGAGTGAGGTTATGCTTTTGCAAATAATAAAATAATAATTTAAAGGCTTTTAACATATTTTACCCAGGGGTGCCAATATTTCTGGAGGGCGATGTATCAAATATGGGATATTGTCACAATTTGTGACAAAATCATCCTTCAAAAGTTATTCATGTAGATTATTTTCAAAAACCTTTGCTTATGCACATTACATGACTGACTGGTTGGCCCATGAATAATTGTTTACAAGGAAAATAGTGAATCCCTCAAATTATATACTGGATACATTCAACCTAAGACATGTTAACCTGTAACTCACTAATAATGGTTACATGAGTAACACTGAAAGTAAACCAGAAGACAATATGACTCCCTTGCAATTAAAAAACAAAACGATGTTCCTGATTCACTTCTTGTTAAGGCTCCTTATTCTGTCCAGCTGTCTGTGGTCTCTACTCCAGGGAGAAGCACTGGAGACCTACATGATGGAGAGTAAGAAAGAGGCAGAAAAGCAAAATAAAGACCAAACACGGTTCAGTGTTTTTCTGAGAAATGAGTGATGTGTTAGGGTTACACAAATCTCAAAAGATGAAACATCAGATGACCTGAAAACGCCATCCGTATTGATGGAAATACCCTTAAACTCTCTGCTTACCCCTGTTTGCTGCAAAACACACACAGAGTAAAAATAAGTAAAAATGCCTTTAGAATTAATTTTACAAAAAACTCACGAATAAGTCTAAATGCAATCAGGCAGGAGGAAGCACTAATATATAATAATAAGCACTAATATAATAATAAGAGGAAGCAAAAATATTCTGTACTGATGACGCTGTGCTGAATTACCAGAGGACATGATGATGAGTCTGATTAATGAGACAAGCTAGTTAAAACCATTTATAGTCCAGACTCTTAGTTACCTTAATGGCATTTGATATAGAAGAGATGATGTTGCACCACGTGACCAGCGTGAATGGTCCATGTAAGGTTCTCTTTATGTCAAGGAACTTGAAGGTGCAGATCTTCTCTACTGAGAACCCCACAGGTTCATCAGGTCCCTCGTCACACAGCAATATTTCCCTGAGGCATATTAAGTAGCAGTTCTTCATCTTACATCTCATGAGACCTGCCTCATCATTTTATGAAGTTTGTTGTCTAAAGAGGTACATTCACAAGCACTACACTGGCTAGTGGGGAGCAGTGGATGCACCATTTTTTTCTTGCGTGAGACACAGTAACATTTTGTCAAAGCTACGAGCTAAACAGAAGAACTGCTTTGCTGTTGGCTGGTCAGAGGTCCAACATGCTACTGCACTGGTGTCTTTATACTTTGTTTTCCAAATAGTTGTAAGTAAGTGTGTCATACAGTGGGGAAAATAAGTATTTAGTCAGTCACCAATTGTGCAAGTTCTCCCACTTAAAAAGATGAGAGAGGCCTGTAATTGACATCATAGGTAGACCTCAACTATGAGAGACAAAATGTGAAAAAAAATTGAGAAAATCATTTTGTCTGACTTTTAAAGAATTTATTTGCAAATATATTTGCAAACTGTATTTATTGTGTATGTAATGTGTAACAGTGTCCTGTGTCATAACTACATCTCTGCTGTTTGTAACAAACCAAACTGTGAAAATCGGGTAAAGATTCGCAGAGTTGTGATTATTATAGTTATATTATACTCAGGGCTCTCAAGTTTTGAATTCTTTTCAGAGTGTGAGAGTGGGTGGCGAACGTAAGTTGTTGAGCGGGGCGGGGGGGGGTGGTGAACATTGTTGTTGTATTTCGCGATCGATCGCCAGTGGAGGGCGACATATATATATGGATCAGAGGTAAATAAACTAGATTTTTTTTTTCGCCGTGTGAAATCTGAAGTGTGGCGTGAGAGCGTGTGAAGACGGTAAGATGCGTATGTCACACGCTCAATGCGTGAGACTTGAGAACACTGTTATACTCCTTTTTCAGTACAAATATATGTACTTGGAGCGCAAGGGAGACCCATCCAATATGGCGGCCACCTGTTACGTCAGCGCCAATAGGCGGTGTCAGTCCGTGAAGCGTCTATGTATATTATGTCTATGGCACCATCCACCACTGGACATACAAGCACACACACATTCATGCACACACACTCACACAACTCTTTTTTTGAACATCAAGAGACACACACAGTCACACATGTACAAATGTATTGGCCTTCAAATGTACTTAAGTACTGAAAGTAAAAGTAAAGGCTCTAATATTTAGCACTATGAACTGCATGAAAAACGATGGTAAAACTAATCAGCTCTTAGGGCGCACTCACACGGGTCATTCACAGTAAAAAAAAAAGTGTCTCTTGGTCTCTGATGGGTTGGCCACCCCTTTTCATCATTTACCTCTTGCCCCTTGGCAATATATTTGGCTCATATAATATTGATTTACACTGCTACGCAGATGATACCAGCTCTACTTATCTGGTAAACCAGGCACCTGTTCCCACGCTCATCCCTTTCAAACTGTCTATCTGAAATAAAAACCTGTTTTGCATCTAATTTCCTAAAACTTATATAGTGATAAAACTGAAATGTTGCTCTGTGGTTCAAAATCTACAATATCTAAAGTTCACAGTTTCTCCATGCCAATTGAGTCTGGGTGTCATCCTAGATAGCACTTTATACTTTCACTCGCACATCAGTAATATAACCCAGTCTGCATATTTTCATCTGTGTAACATCAACCGTCTATGCCCCTCCCTCACCCCCCATACTGCATCTATACTTGTTCATAACCTTGTTACCTCCCGTATTGACTACTGCAATTCTCTCCTGTTTGGCCTTCTGTATAAGTCCCTCCATAAGATTCAGCTGGTTCAGAATACAGCTGCTCGTATTATTTCTAAAACTCCTTCATTCCAACACATTACAACAACTCCACTTCAACAACTCCACTGGCTTCCTGTTAAATATAGAATACATTTCAAAATCTGTCTCTTTACATTCAAGGCCATCCATAATCTTGTCCCCCCATATCTGTCAAATCTTCTCAATATTGCATCTTCCTCCCTCTCGCTCAGATCCTCCTCTTCCACTCATCTCTCTGTGCCTCCTGCTCGTATGAGTACCATGGGAAGCAGCTTTCAGTCGCTCTGCTCCCAAACCCTGGAACTCCCTCCCACCTGACATCCATAAAAATTGATTCTCTTCCTCTTTTTAAATCTAGACTCAAAACTCACCTGTTCAAAATAGCCTATTCCCTGTGATTTACTTTATTGTCTATTGAGTGTTGTGAAAGGCGCTTTTAAATAAAATGTATTATTATTATTATGATGTATACAATGCTAATATCGGAATTAATTTAATATACACAAAGAAGCGGTTTGCTGCGAGATATTGTTAGGTTTCTCATTAAATGGCTTCAATAATATCTAAGTATAATCATGCTCTGGAGCTCTGTTCACTGAATTCCAAACACATGTTCCCATGAAGCTCAGCCAATCAGAATGAGCGCTCCAGGTCCTTCACTAACTCCGCCCCTCACTGTCTCTGCTCTTTGCAGGAGCTGGAGGAGAGCTTCCACATTAGCAGGATGGAGCAGATCGCCTTTGAATTCAATGTGCTGGTGTCTCTAGAGATGGTCCTCTACCTGCCCGAGAGCAGGTCACAACGCACTACCACCTGAGCCTTCCAGTCCCAGCCAGCCCAGCCAGAACTGACGCCCCCTTTGAGTGGGTGTGGTTTTGCAGACCGGCCTCAGGGAGGACTTCAGCACAACACTAAGTGCTTGTGGGTTAAATTGAACATTTGTTCTTGCTTTTTGTGTTTGTTTTTGGGTCTTATGCGAGGGTAATTAAATGACAGTAATATTAGCTAAAGCACTTAAATCAACTCCAAACACTCAAATAATAAGAGAGATTTCCTTAAACCTCTCTTTAAACATTATCTGTAGAACCAGCCTGCGCACCACGGACTTGTGCTAACGGGCCACCCAATGGAGGATGAGTTCCCTTTTGAGTCTTGGTCCTCCCAAGGTTTCTTCCTAATCCCCACCACCATAGGGAGTTTTTCCTTGCCACTGTCGCCTTGGCTTGCTCATTAGGGATCTGGACCCATACGATTGTAAAGCTGCTTTGTGACGTGTTGTGAAAGCTATATAAATAAATTTGACTTTGACTATACAACAAAAATAACTTCTATGTTTAATTTACAGTAGAACTATAATCCACACACTGAAACAGCATATATAATTTACTATAGCTATAAATTATTATACATCTAAGCATTCCTGCTTTTAACCTATTAATGGTGATTATGTGTATAATTTTATGCAATGTATGTTTTTTTTTTTAATAGTTTGTCACTTGTACTACATCACTGTCCCACTAGTGGGCAGTATTTGACAGGGAGCTGTGTTGAGACCAGAGACCGTATGTATATATATATATATATATATACATATACTCTCAGAGGGCCTAAAAATATTCTTAAAACATAAATATATATAATATAATTTATCCAATTTTATTTAATCCACTTACAGTTTGACAATCGACATCTAAACAATTAGAAAAATATAAGCAAATACATTATTCACCCGTGTCAATCCAGAATTAGACAGATGATGTAATGTGAATTATGGTGATTTATTTATTTATTTTTTCTCTAACCTTAAAATGATCCCTTTAAGGTCACGGGTCGGCAACCCGCGGCTCCGGAGCCGCATGCAGCTCTTTATCCCTCTGATGCGGCTCAGCTTTTGAATAGAATTAATGAGTATTTAATTAACGTATATTATTTTTGAGACTTTAAAAAATGTTCGGGTGGAATTTCACAAATGTCCGGTATTTACTTTCGCTTTGCTTGAGTGACATGTCATCGTCACTGAAATAAATTTCCAATTATTTTGCTTTTGTGGCTCAGAGTCAAAAAGGTTGCCGACCCCTGCTTTAGGTCATGCTAGTCTGTAAATATTGGCTGCAATGTTAAGGTACAGTGCAATATGATTAATTGTATAAAATGCTTTCACTTTTATATGTAAAATTGACACAACACAATACAACATTATGTATTTCTTAACTTTTACTGTATTTGTAAAAAAAATTAATGAATACAATAGTAATACAATTGACAGAATAAATTGAAATTGTTTTAATTGTTCATGAGTTCATGTATTCATTATGATTTTCTATTGCTTGGTCATAGAGAGGTATTTTGGCATGTAAGTGTTAAAGAAAAACATGTCACACCTCCTTTTCACCTCTTCTAATACACTGCTATCTCTGTAAACTCGCTGCATAAAGATATCATCATGGGCACAGATAACTAAATCACACCACTGCATACCAGTAATCAATAACTGGAACTGGATTTGCCAATAATAACAATGGCTCTCCTTCATTTTGTGTAGGCCTTGTGCCACTTTGAGGAATTTGCAGTCTACATAGCTTTGTGCATTTGGGCACTTGATTTCAACAAGCCCAAATGATGGACGCTCAAGTGTGTCATATACAAGTCCATCAGGTGATGCACCCAGCCAAGATGCATCTGGATGAATCACTAGCCCACACTTGGTCAAGTTCAAGTTTTTCAGAACTGCATAGTCCTTTAAGGCCCGTTTCCATTTCAAGTCCTCTCTTCATGTGTGCTGTTTGTCGTGTCCCTCGGATTATCCTTTCTGCCAGGCTTTCTGCAGCACCTGGACCTCTAACGTGGCTCACCTCTCTGAAATGTGAGGCAGTCACTCTTTCTCTCCTAAGTGAATGACACTCAGGTGTAGCACTTTGGGATCTTGTTGCCTCCTCAATAAGGTGTGACTGTGACAAGGTCACAGAAAGTGAGCTTAGGTGTAGCTGTTCTTGGTGTGTTGGCACAAATGAATATTCAGGTGGGCTTAGATGGTAACATTCTAGTGGCAGACTCGGGAATGGGGGTGCATCCTCATGTATGACAACACTGTCAGATGGAGGTGGTGGTTGTTGATAGGACAGTACACTGCCAACTTGTACCTTCCCAAAGATGGAGTCCACAAGTGGCTTGTCAGGCGAGATGTTCATTGTGCAGATGAGTGGAAGAGAATCTGCTTTCATTCCAGCGTAGACTGGTCCAGGATTGAGGGTGGCCGGGTGTGGGAGCTCACCGCTGTAGCCCTTGAAAAGTGTACTTCTGAAATAAAAGAAGAGTGAATAACATTTATTTTTACACATTGTAATCTGTTCACCAGCACAACTGATTGTGAATCACATATCACATGTCATCTGAAGTACAACGAGGCTAAATTAAATCTTGAAGAGAACAGGGTCTTATCAGATGATCAAAAGCATTCATTTTTTTTACCACACACTGTAATCTGCCTATTAAATTTGGTACTACATACCTAAATCCACTGGCTGTAGTAGCACCTGGTTTTGGCTTTAGGACAACCATGGCATCCACGGGTCCAGGCTTCACCCCCTATTAATTTAAAAGATGGTGTTAGTAAAGTGACTGTGATACATTAACTAACATTAAATAATGAAATAAGACAAACCATTGTTGGTGGTTTATGCCACTTCTGTTCTGTCTGTGTGCATGAAAGGACAGGAGGGATCGACAGACATGCCAGATTCAGAATAATGAGCAGTCTGGAAAAGCAATGCAACCAAGTGTTTGCAGATTCCGCAACTAGCAACACAAGAGCAGTTGCTCTTAATGAGCACAACTGGCATTGAATCACGTAATGTCATCTGAAATACACAAGAGGCAATATTTAATATCTTGAAAAGAAGACTTCAGCAATGTCAATAGGCGCAATATCTGTCCCATCATGTTGGTAGTGGTGAATGTCACTTGTCTATTGTCTCATGTAACGTTTGTGCTGTTTTGCATCACTCTTAAAACACTTGGCTATACTGTCTTTCTATTCTACAGTGTTGTGCATGGTTCAATCTACTAGTTCACTGAGCAACTATAAACTAAATATATTTTAGATTTAAACTTCATTTTCACTCCAGATGAAATGCTTACACATAGGAGTGAAACAGGCCTACTTATATTTATATTATTTTGTTGTTTCCACCACCAACAACAGAACAGTGCAGGTTTTACTTCAACTGCTTCTTGAAGAGTGTTATCAGAATATGTTAATAGGTGTAAGTGTTGCAGCCATATGTTAATAAAGAAGTTAAGATGAAAGATTTGAAAGACAGATTGACAGATTTTAGAAAATGCAGTTTGAAGAATAGCTGAGGTGGACTATATTCTGCTTTTGAGTCATACAGGTAGATAACAATAGCTCGAACTGTAAAATAAACTCCCATTTGTTTACTATAGGCAAAATAGACTGCTAATGATTCCCACTCAGCTACTCTGCATTTGGCTACCATTGTAAGCTTTGAAAACCAATGCCTATGGTTATCACAGCTTACGTGAAGTAAGAGCAAGGATAAAAGATTGAACTTGTGTTGAACTCACTTTTGAACTTGTTCAACAGAACTTTGAACGTGACACTGAACAGAACTCGTGTCATTTTAACCAGTCCTACTCTCAGCTGGTGTGGCGTATCTGTTTTCTTCATAGATCTGTAGCAGTGAGCCCTCACTGTTATCTCGTTAGCCTTACTTTTGCCTGATACTTCCATCAGAAATACAAACATGTTTTAAAAAGGCATTTCTAGTACTAGGACAGGTTGGTTCGTTACTAAAAACAACATCACTTCATTAGACTGCCACCTCAGGCTAGCTAGCTAACTAGCGTCGGCCACTTACCTTCAAAATTGCAGAGGTAGGATGAAACGTAGAACTTGAAACCCTTTTCAAGTTGACTCTGTGTCGTTGTACTTGATGCTCTGACAATACGACGCACATCGTTGACGGTAAATTTCGGGAACTCCAACAGGCACCTTGTGAATTTAGACTCGGCCATGACATCGACACTTCCGCATACCAACCGGAAATACGGTACCATCCTGACACCAACGAGGAAGTGGTGCGTGCACCTAGGCCAATCAGCGCAATACCAGTTTCAAATGACAGCAAAATTGACCAATCATATCTTCCCTCTTAGTGGGCGGGCTTAACTGTATGATAATTTCTGCCCGCTGTGGCGACGCTAGCTGTCGTTAGCGTTATTATTTATTTATTATTTACTTTTTTGTACATATGCTACTCAACTTGTTTAACTCTGATTCCTTGTATTACCACTTGTGCCTTGTTTTTGTTTGTAAGCGATTATTGTAAATAAAGGTAAAAAAACAAAAAGGTTATTGTAGCAGCCTGGCTGAGTTGGTGTTTTGGTTAGAATAACAGGAAATTGTGATATCACGTGATACTCAACTTTGGAACGTTTGGTTTAGAATGTTTGGTTGGGAAGGTGGAATGTTTGGATTCAGTTTTGATGCTGAAAAGCTCAAAACAAGTCGCACGACATTTTGCTGAGAATTACAAACCTAAATAATCTAACAAATCTTTCTATTTTTTCTAGATCTTTCTCTCTTTCTATTCTTTCTATTTTTCAGGTGGAGAATGAGTTTTTACCCCAGGACAACTGACCAGCCAAGGCCTGGACAGGAACAGAACCACTTCAAAGACACACCAGGTTTTACCACTCATGGTGAGAAAAATACATTTTCATATACTGTACATCATTTTATACTTCTATGTAAGACAGTATATTAATTCTTATGAGTATGGATTTCCATAGGCTTATTCATAATAATTAAAAGTTAAATATACCCATTTATATAGTAGGTTTCTAAGGTTCAGAAAAATAACATGTTTATTTATTCTAGTGATGACTGTCAAGCTCTTTATTTCATGTGTACAGGATAATGTAATTAATGGAGCATGGGTTATTTCTTTGATTTCTTTGACTCAGCACAATTTTCATAAATCCCACCATGTTACATATATGTATTAACATTGTCCATGTGGCCATGGAAAAAGCAAATAAAAATATTTTTTTTTTAAAAAGAAACAGATTTCTAACATGACATCACATTCTTAAGCATTCTCCCCACATTCTAATGGCATCACATGGCACCATAGCCCTTGTTATAATCACTTGTTCATTGGGAAACACTTACAAGGCATTTGAGCCTCACTGGGAGGCGTGCTGGGTTTCACTTTACCTGCTGTGGGATTTTCAGGTGTGCCCTACAACCCCCAAGCGACAGTGATCCACACGGATCCCTGTGGACCAGCACCCTTCCCTCACAGAAGGACGGCGGGACCCTCAGATGTCGGCCATGTTAACATCCCTGTAGAAGGACCACTCCACACTGGTACTGTGTAACACTGAAGATTACATGCGTATTCAACAAACCAAATAATCATGCATGATGAAGTAGAAAAAAACATTTATTACATTTGTTTGTAAGGACTGGCAGAGGTGCAGAACCATCAGCTTTCTGCACATGACCTGACCAGTAAAACATCAGTTTTATCAGAAAATATGACATCACATATTCTTCAACATTGTAATGAATTCACATGGCACTGTAGCCCTGTGATATGTTTGGTGTAGAGTAGAGCACTTTAGAGTGGGCACCTTGACGACCCACATACAGTGTGGGTGTACTGTGACACTCTTTATCTGCTAGGCGGTTGTGTTTAGTCTAAGGTGATAATGCTTCGAATCATTGTTATACCAGCATAGTATAATACTGATAATACATGTATATGGATTACAGATGTCATTTTTCACTATTTTAGTACACCCCCAAACAATCTAAACAAAACATTGTCATGCTGCTTTGCTGGTTTCTGATACCTCATCTGGACTGTCTAGCAGTGTCAAGCAGAGGCGAGATGTGCTAGCCATGAGCAGAGCTAGGAGGTACTGTAGTTTGGCTCTTCAGTATCTACCAGTATCAGAATTAAAATAATTCTGAATTGTGCCAAAATAATTAAATTAGTGCTGTCAATTCCAGGTGCCGCGATTAAAAGTCCTCACCAGGATTTTGCTCTGGCTTCCTGGATTGTGTTGATTCCACTAATTTTACCTGAATTGCTAATTAGAAAATCTAGCAAGCTTGAGCAAAATCCTGGTGAGGACTTTTAATCGCGGCACCTGGAATTAACAGCACTAAATTAAATTGAATCAAATTGTATTGAAATGTAAGATTTCATGATGCAATGAACTAAAAGAATCATAACTAAGCTAAACTAAAACTGGGTCACACATATACTGAAGCTCTGATAAATGTCTTCCTGCTTCTGGGCTCACGGATGCCCTGCTTTCAGTTATTCAGTACTACTTCATTGTGCTGCCATTACATGAATTGTAGCAAGATGCATATGAGAAGTTGCCGTTCTCGGTCCATCTTGCTTGAATCATATTTCAGTGGCACTTTCAGATAAAGAAACATATGCAACGTAGTACTAAGGCACTGAGAAATGTTATGGTGAGGTAATTTCTGCTAATGTCCTTATTCACCCATGCAGGTGAAGTTGGCTCCAGCAGGTGTTCTAAACTGCCTGTGCTCACTTCACGCACGAGAGTGACCAGGTCAGGACTGATGAGGCCTTCTCCGCCCACCATCACAATGTTGCCTCCACTCCCCAAACCTGCTGGCCGAGAGCCACTCCGTGCCTTCAGGCCTGCCAAAGGTGAGCTCACTCTTTTGCTCTCCTGGAAATGGCATCCAAACCATTTGTTGCAGCAACTACAACAAAAAAAGTAAAAAAAAAAAAAAAGTATTAAAAAAGCAAAAACTGCTTTGAAAGCCCTATAGGGGAGACCGGGTATGGTTGTAACATGGGGAGAGTTGTAACACCATCAGTTCCACTGATCACGGATAAGATAGGAGTCATATGATCATTTCAGTATTTACCCAATTCCTCCCTGATCCCACATGGTGAATATCAAGGCTGTAAACAGGCACATGCCGATTCCATCGAGAAAAAACTGAATGTATTTCATGTTCCATTCTTTACTTTAGCTGTGATATGTTTGGTGTAGAGTAGAGCACTTTAGAGTGGGCACCTTGACAGCCCACATACAGTGACACTCGTTATCTGCTAGGCGGTTGTGTTTAGTCTAAGGCAGGGGTCTCCAACCTTTTTGAGACTGGGAGCTACTTCTTGGATACAAATTATTGCGGAGGGTTACCAGATTAGAACGCATCAATCGAACGAAAAGTTGGTTGGGGGGGGGGGGGGGGGGGGGGGGTGGCGAGGCGAACGAAAGTTGCGTGTAATAATAATAGTAGCAAAAACATGACGTGGCGACTCATGACGTGGGTGACCCCTGGTTTATTCAATATTGACGGCAGCCTAACTTTTTGATTGACAGCTAATTGAGCAATAGCAAACGAGAGAGAGTGTGTTATAGTGAATATATGTACATGCCGTTACTTGACAACGCGTTCGCGGAGTGATACAGAGAACGAGAATACCGTGCTGTTATCACACATATCTGCAGGGTTAGAACACTTCTCAACCAGTCGGATTGTGAACTAACTGTTGTATAATTGGCGAATAATCATTTAGTGTTAGAAGGGGAGGGACAACTGTGAATTTTGATTGGACATGAATTTAAGTAGATTTCTCGATGGGACCAATTAGGTTTACAAATTTATATGTAATTCATTGGCCCTTTGGCGAGCTATTCGGAAAGGGGTGGCGAGCTACTGGTAGCTCGCGAGCGACGTGTTGGAGACCCCTGGTCTAAGGTTATAATGCTTCGAATCATTGTTATACCAGCATAGTATAATACTGATAATACATGTATATGGATTACAGATGTCATTTATCACTATTTTAGTACACCCCCAAACAATATAAACAAAACATTGTCATGCTGCTTTGCTGGCTTCTGATACCTCATCTGGACTGCTGCCAAAGCATATATCTATTAATCTTTGTAATCTATGTAACATGGCTTCTTTAAGTATTGGGTATCACCTGGCCAGCGTTAAGCAGTGGTATGCAGCAGCAGTCTGTGTGATATAAGGAGTTTGTGCTTTGTACCTACTTCTGTTGGCAAGGACAATGTGAGCTTACAAGCAAGACTAGACTTGAATGTTTTATTGCAGTCAGTTGATTGTGCCAGCACCCTACTCCCCAGAATGCCAATCCCACATGCCAAAATATCCATTATCATAATCTATTATTATTTAAAATGCAGTATGATCTGCAGGTCTTAATTTCATATGCTGGTCTGAAGATTGAACGTGTCCTCTACAGTTCTGTCTGTGTTTCATGTCCAGGTTCAGTGGAGCCTCCCCAGCTCCACTCTCCAGGGTGGAGGAGAGAGAGAGTGGGGAGACTTCACGGGAGCAGCAGACATCTTCAACCCTTGCTCCCAGACATCTTCGAAGCAGCTAACCCCAGTGATGCTGGTAGAGGTGACTTATTGATGTTGGCTTTACTTTATATGTCATTGAAATACCTGTACAAAATGTAGAATTTATAATGTTGCATCATTTGTTTTGTGTTAAAATATTGCTAAATACGATATTTGGGAACAAGGAGATCAGTTAGTCAGAAACTTCACTCAGGTGTCAAGTGAGCGGAGCTAAACTCATGAGCATGGATGCCCTTTCCCACGCAGGTTTGCCCAAATCCAGCCGCTTGCTACCTGGGAACCCCCCCGGGTATTTCCTACTGCCCTCCTACCCTCTGGCCACTCTTCCAGGAGTGCAGCGAGATACAAGCCCTCGGCGCAGAGACCCGGGCCCGTGGAGGGACAGTACTGGTGAGTGCATGGCTACGTTGCTAAGAACGTGCTAGGCACACACAGTGAGGCATGGCTGGTTATTTGGGTGCCCGCTTAAGTTAAGTTGGTCTTGCACTAAGCTTGTCTTGCACTTGTTCCCATGTCAGTGGTAAATTGATGAGCAGATCTAATTTTGTGGTCATATATTCTATATGAATTTAATTTTAACCAACAAATGTGCATATACGTAGATCATTTATAGTCACCACTTGTCAAATGTACAAAATACTTAAATTCAAATTTGATGATCTTCATCTGACATGGTTTCACTCAGTAATGGAACAGTGTCTAGCAGAGGCGAGATGTGCTAGCCATTAGCAGAGCTAGGCTAATGTATCTACCAGTATCAGAATTAAAATAATTCTGAATTGTGCCAAAATAATTAAATTGAATCAAATTGTATTGAAATGTAAGATTTCATGATGCAATAAACTAAAAGAATCACAACTAAGCTAAACTAAAACTGGGTCACACATATACTGAAGCTCTGATAAATGTCTTCCTGCTTCTGGGCTCACGGATGCCCTGCTTTCAGTTATTCAGTACTACTTCATTGTGCTGCCATTACATGAATTGTAGCAAGATGCATATGAGAAGTTGCCGTTCTCGGTCCATCTTGCTTGAATCATATTTCAGTGGTACTTTCAGATAAAGAAACATATGCAACGTAGTACTAAGGCACTGAGAAATGTTATGGTGAGGTAATTTCTGCTAATGTCCTTATTCACCCATGCAGGTGAAGTTGGCTCCAGCAGGTGTTCTAAACTGCCTGTGCTCACTTCACGCACGAGAGGGACCTCGTCAGGACTGATGAGACCTTCTCCGCCCACCTCCCCAGTGGAAGCCCTGCAGGAGGAGAAGCCTGGCAGGAACCTCCACCTGGACCTCGCCCTCATACATGACCCAGATGAGGAGCCAGTGGACAAGGAGGAGGTCAGTAGGAACATATATCATGTTGTACATAGTTGGAGTATCTCAGTCTCAGATGCATTAGTTTAACTAGTAAGTAAGTAAGTTTATTTATAAAGCACATTTTTTATGACGGAGTCAACCAAAGTGCTGTATAGAGGCTAAAAAGTACAATATATGCCCAACTCATAAAAAAAACATGTAGAATTTTACATAGCATAAAACATTTAAAATACATACAAATACACCAACTGATTACACCAACTGATACAACATAACTGATAGATTTCTTTGGTTGCTGCCTGCAAATGTTACTCAAGTGTTGTACTTTCTGGATTTTAATGCATAAACACAGCATTGGTCCTAATATAAGCTGACAAACCTAACGTCTACATAATAAAGGCCCTGTAGCATCCCAGTATTAAATCTGACCATGCATGCGATATGCTTTGCTTAGGTGTCCAAATATGATGAGATGATGTTTCCTTCTGCTGATGCTACATTTGCGTTTATCTCAGTTGTTAAGGATATCAACATAGTCCTAGCACTATGAGAGGGAGCATTGTCTGGTTGAGAGTATCCATCTCCCTTTGGGTATATGGTGGCTGTGAATAAATAAATGAACCTAGTTAAGATATGAAGAGTTTGGTTCCAAAATGCTATATCCATTTTGATCAATTTGAGTAAAAATGTGTTTTCTTTAAGTGGTAGGCTGAAAACCACAGTTTTTTGTTTCAAACTATCAAATACCATACTAAGGTTAAAAAAACTCAAACGAATTAAATCAAGATTTTAATATTTAAAGATTTATTTTTAAAAAACAATTCATTTTTTCACAAAACGCAATAAATCCATGCCATGTTTTTTTCAAAATGTCTTATATATCCTTTGTCATTAATAGAAATTTTTTTTGACTGAAAATGTGCAAAATACAATAATAAATAACTGTAAATTATACATCTTAATATAATAGTTTGACCATTGGGCCTAAAAACACAAATTCATATAATATATAAATTAATATTATTATAATAACCCCGCTCCTAGCTTGGTTATGAACAACCCCCAGCAAACAGTGTTTGTACATGAGTCACAGAGCTAAATCTTTTCCACGTTTGATAATTTTGCGAGCTAAATGTGCGCACTTTAGCCAGTGCATTTCGCGGCGATGTAACGATTCTCGGTTAGGGGCTGGATAGTATTGTTGTATGTACTTGTACTTGACGGATATAGTGGGTATGGGCAGTTGCACTTGGGCTGAAAGACTCTTTATTTTTCAGATGATGAACTCCCTGCGCCTCTTGCGTAAAAGAGTGGCTAAGAAGCGGGCTAAGGTGAATGCGAGTGGCAGAGAAGCAATGTTGCCTCCACTCACCAAACCTGCTGGCCGAGAGCCACTCCGTGCCTTCAGGCCTGCCAAAGGTGAGCTCACTCTTTTGCTCTCCTGGAAATGGCATCCAAACCATTTGTTGCAGCAACAACAACAAAAAAAGTAAAAGAAAAAAGTATTAAAAAAGTAAAAACTGCTTTGAAAGCCCTATACTACAAACAAAAAGCCCCTGCTGATCCTCTTGTACATTGCTATACCTGCACCCATTAACATTGTTTTTCTGCACCATGAAGAAACCACTATGAAACCAGAAGTTATATTTGAGATTTTTGATAGAGTATGTGTTAATATGTATTGTGCTTTTCAGGATCTCAAGTGCAAAGCACCAGGGCGTCCCCTGCTGACGACATGTCTGAAGGAGTAATTGGCAGAGGTTGGAATTGGTTTGCTGTTAACACTGCATTACACAACACAATGTTTTAAATCTAGTTCTCCATGTTGAATAATGTTTTGCTGTCTTCAGGCTGATTTGAACCAAAGTTGAGCTGATAGCCCTAAAAGTCCTAGTCAGTTTGTTTGGGTACTTCTGGTAAAGTGTGAGTGTGAGTGTCTTTTGTTTTATGGTGTCTGGTAGTTGAGTGCCTGTCATGCATTTATAGCAGTTAACACTTATTGGGACACTTGTAAAGCTGCATGGGGCAACAACTGTTGTAAAAAGCGCTATATAAATACATTTTGATTGATTGATTGATTGGTATTCCTCTCTAGATGAACTCAAACCAGGAACTCCCCGGAAGGATCCCTACTCGCAGCAGACTTTACGGCCCTTCTCCAAACCAGACCTCGCTCTCGCTCAGAGCTTCAGTCTGCTTAGTTCTGATGACTGGTAAGTCACACCTGCAAAATTCTGAAGCATTTGGCTAGGGCAGGTTAAACAGCAAGTCATTTATGGTGTTCTGCATATATGGTAAGTATGCATGTATTTAGTGAAGTTTTTTCCTCTTTGTCCCTTTTCTTGTAGCATTTTTTCTTGCAGTAGCCGATGGTTACAGTGTGTGTCTATGTCCAATATCTTTATACAGGGAGAAGAAAATTGAAGGGTTGATGTTAATCCGTAGATTGGCTCAGCATCACTCTGATGTGCTTGGCAGCAGGCGTCATGATGTCTGCATTGTTCTTATTCAAGAGGTAAGCCACTAGATTTGCTGACTGTGTATCGGTCTGAATTCTAAAATTGGCAGACACCATGAGCATGTACATATTACAGGTGATGTTGCTGACAAAGTCAAGTCAGAGTTAGCATAGCACTTTGAAATTCCTTTTTTATAAAAACATTTCTCATCTAATTGAAATTCAGATGGCATAGCTAACTGTAATTAGTGATTAAGGTATTTCCGCCTACATAACACATTGCAGTGGTGGATTATACTTATTACGATGGCGGTGGCAGTGTTGGATGTGGCTGAAACGAGCTGGAACGTCGTCTTTCCTGCAGGTGCTGCACCTGCGCTCTGCCGTGTCCCGCATGGCGGTGGTGTCCTTGAGGGAGTTGTACTCCAGCCTGCAGAAAGGGATGGACCAGGAAGTGGAGGCTACAGCTAAGGTCCTCCTCCACAAAGCAGCGGAGTCCAATGCCTTCATCAGGCAGGACGTGGACACAGCTCTGGACAGCATGGTGCAGAACTGCACCCCCATTCGGAGCATGAACGCCCTTCTCGCTGGAGGACTCTGGTCAGTTAGCCTGCAGTGAGCTTTAAACTGAGGCTTTCAGATAATTTTTACTTCTCCATTGTTCTTTCAAAATATTGCCCTGGCCTATATCAATCAGGGTGGCCGTGGGTCCTTAAAAAGTCTTAAATGGTATTAAGTTTAATTTTTGTCAAATAAGGCCTTGAAAAGTCTTATTTTGTCTTAAATTTTCAACCAAAATATCTTAAAATTGCGGAGCTAAATTTAGGGAGGAATAATTCCGTCAGCCATGTGTTGAAATTCGGGGGCGGATATCGGTAGATTCCAAATAAAATTAAATAAAATTCCAAATAAAATTAAAGCCAACTCGCAAGATCATACACGTTAAAATAAAGCACAAAAACTAATAATCAGTTAGTTTTTGTGCTTTATTTTAACGTGTATGTTCTTGCGAGTTGGTTTTAATTTTATTTGGAAAACAGTATTAAAAAGTCTTAAAATGTCTAAATTTTCACTTGGTCAAACCTGTAGACACCCTGTCAATATTTTTAGTTATTTATCCTCTTGTATATTCTTTTTATTGTGTTCCATCTCCGCTCTGCTGATCCAAACTGCCCTTCACACCGCTTAAAGAATAGGCTAGTTAGCTAGCTCACAGAGGACATGCAAACATTTTCTGTTTAAAAATTACAGATGTACAATAACTGGTGCAAACTAAGCCATCAAATAGAATATGATCATTTGGTTGTGCACTTAGATCATACATAAGGGTATTAAGTTTCTTTTTAGAAGCTAAAAGTTGTACTGTATACATTGATTGGATGGATTAATAGTTATTACCTTCTTTTTTTTGAATGCCCTAATTTCTTTCCTTCTGTTTTCCTCAAAAGTCATCTGAATGCTGCAGTAAGAAAGTGTGCTGCTCGGCACTTGGCTACTTTGGTAGAGAAGATTGGTGCAGAGCGAATTATTCCTGCAGTCTCCAAGTTGGCACAGGACTCTTCCCAAGAAACCAGGTTAGTACTGGGATCAGAACGAGGATTCTACAAGGCTTATTCAGTTTCCCAGATAGTAATAAATGGTCGGTGTGCTGTGAGTTACGGGTCTCTCACTCACGGTTCTCTCCTGTTTTGGGGTCTGTTCTTTGTCTCAGGCGCTTGGGCCGGCGTATGCTGCTGTTCCTGTCCTCCCACCATGACTTTGATAAGATGGTGGAAAAGTACATCCCTGCCAAAGACCTGGCAACCATCAGGGACACTGTCCACACTCTGAAATCCAAGGTAGCGATTCATGTTTGGATACATGATGAGGATTTTTTATCCCATTCAGCCACTATGCCCCATGTTTACTCACTAAACAAAGCTTATTCACAAAACTTTTAGGTGAAACAGACTGCAATAAAAAAAAACCATCTAAACTGTGATGGTAGACATATATTGTAAACAAATAATAAAGTACAGGGCAGTGCGTGGCACCACACATTGTATTTACAGTAAGGCATGCACAGTGTAGTCCCAGACCCAGTAGTTAAAGGACAGAGCATAGTTCAAAATGAACCGGCTTGAAACCTTTGGGATAGAATCAAAGTATGAAGCAATATGTGGACTTCAATATCATCACTCCATGTTTTGTGGTGATTTGTACGTGTGTATTCCCAGGAGAGGACAAAGGTGTCTAGGATTCCAAGATACAAGATGTGTCTCCCTCGTCTGGAGCAGCAAGAAGCTCCAGCCGCACAGGTGGAGCATCAGAACACGCAGCGAATGAAGCGCAGCCTTAGACACACGGTCAGGGACGTGAGCCCAGACGACGCGGCACCTCTGAAAGGTAACGGCTGACTTCGGCGAACGCTCCCCTCCTGTTTCCTGAGAACCTTACATTACCGCTTACCCGTGAACCTCTTTCCCATCAGACCTGCAGCTGAACAGTAGTCTTCCAGCACAGACTAAGACCGGTGTCATCCTGGATGATTTGCCCTCAAGCTCCAGAAACGCACGCACCCCCAGAAGTCCCGTCAAAAGTTTGAGTCCTCCGCTTCATCCCAGCCCCCCCACGGCTGTCCCTACTAAAAACATGCTGCCACGACGCAGACGAGGTACCAGACTGATCAGAGCACGTCCGTCCCTTTCAAACAGTTCTGATGAGTGTTGCCTGCTCTTCAGCACTTCATGTGTGATCACTGCACTTGCATGTAAATTGCTTTGCTGTTAACACTGCATTACACAACAATGTTTTAAATCTAGTTCACCACATTGAATAATGTTTTGCTGTCAGCCTTCAAGCTGATTTGACCAAAGTTGAGCTGGTAGCCCTAAAAGTCCCAGTCAGTTTGTTTGGGTTCTGGTATTCCTCTCTAGATGAACTCAAACCAGGACCTCCCAGGAAGGATCCCCACGAGCAGCAGACTTTACGGCCCTTCTCCGATCCAGACCTCGCTCTCGCTCAGAGCTTCAGTCTGCTTAGCTCTGATGACTGGTAAGTCACACCTGCAAAATTCTGAAGCATTTGGCTAGGGCAGGTTAAACAGCAAGTCATTTATGGTGTTCTGCATATATGGTAAGTATGCATGTATTTAGTGAAGTTTTTTCCTCTTTGTCCATTTTCTTGTAGCATTTTTTTCTTTCAGTATCCGATGGTTACAGTGTGTGTCTATGTTCAATATCTTCATACAGGGAGAAGAAAATTGAAGGGTTGATGTTAATCCGTAGATTGGCTCAGCATCACTCTGATGTGCTTGGCAGCAGGCGTCATGATGTCTGCATTGTTCTTATTCAAGAGGTAAGCCACTAGATTTGCTGACTGTGTATCGGTCTGAATTCTAAAATTGGCAGACACCATCAGCATGTACATATTACAGGTGATGTTGCTGACAAAGTCAAGTCAGCGTTAGCAAAGTACTTTGAAATTCATTTTTTATAAAAACATTTCTCATCTAATTGAAATTCAGATGGCATATCTAACTGTAATTAGTGATTAAGGTATTTCCGCCTACATAACACATTGCAGTGGAGGATTATACTTATTACGATGGCGGTGGCAGTGTTGGATGTGACTGAAACGAGCTGGAACGTCGTCTTTCCTGCAGGTGCAGAACCTGCGCTCTGCCGTGTCCCGCATGGCGGTGGTGTCCTTGAGGGAGTTGTACTCCAGCCTGCAGAAAGGGATGGACCAGGAAGTGGAGGCTACAGCTAAGGTCCTCCTTCACAAAGCAGCGGAGTCCAATGCCTTCATCAGGCAGGACGTGGACACAGCTCTGGACAGCATGGTGCAGAACTGCACCCCCATTCGGAGCATGAACGCCCTTCTCGCTGGAGGACTCTGGTCAGTTAGCCTGCAGTGAGCTTTAAACTGTGGCTTTCAGATAGCAACAACAGTCACAAGAAGCTAACAAAGCACTGATTTTGGCTGCTGTTTTTACTTTTCCATTGTTATTTCAAAATATTGCCCTGGCCTATATCAATATTTTTAGTTATTTATCCTGTTAAATATTATTTTTATTGCATTCCACCTCCTCTCTTCTGATCCAAACTGCCCTTCACACCGCTTAAAGAATAGGCTAGTTAGCTAGCTTACAGAGGACATGCAAACATTTTCTGTTTAAAAAATACAGATGTACACTAACTGGTGCAAACTAAGCCATCGAATAGAATATGATAATTTGATTGTGCACTTAGATCATACATATGGGTATTAAGTTTCTTTATAGAAGCTAAAAGTTGTAGGCCTACTGTATTCATTGATTGGATGGATTAATAGTTATTACCTTCTTTTTTTGAATGCCCTAATTTTTTTCCTTCTGTTTTCCTCAAAAGTCATCTGAATGCTGCAGTAAGAAAGTGTACTGCTCTGCACTTGGCTACTTTGGTAGAGAAGATTGGCGCTGGCCGCTTATTGTCTGGGGCGAAAGACGTCATAGCGAGAATTATCCCTGCAGTCTCCAAGTTGGCACAGGACGCTTCCCAAGAAACCAGGTTAGTACTGGGATCAGAACGAGAATTCTACAAAGCTTATTCAGTTTCCCAGATACTAATCTTTTGCTGATTCTTTTAGTCTCCTAGTCTGATACTCTGAAGTCAGCAAATGCTGCTAAATTGTAGAGTAATAGAAGCACTATCATGTTTTCTACACACAGACGGCCTTGTAAAATTGTGACCTGGTAAGATAAATGGTCGGTGTGCTGTGAGTTACGGGTCTCTCACTCACGGTTCTCTCCTGTTTTGGGGTCTGTTCTTTGTCTCAGGCGCTTGGGCCGGCGTATGCTGCTGTTCCTGTCCTCCCACCATGACTTTGATAAGATGGTGGAAAAGTGCATCCCTGCCAAAGACCTGGCAACCATCAGGAACACTGTCCTCACTCTGAAATCCAAGGTAGCGATTCATGTTTGGATACATGATGAGGATTTTTTTTTTATGCCATTCAGCCACTATGCCCCATGTTTACTCACTAAACAAAGCTTATTCACAAAACTTTTAGGTGAAACAGACTGCAATAAAAAAAACCATCTAAACTGTGATGGTAGACATATATTAGGGTGCCCGCCAAACCAATGTAAAAAATTAAAGTTGGCAATTTTGACTGTGGTACCCTCCCAAATTGTAGTGCCAGCTTTGTTTATAAACACTGCAAAGTTTCAGAGCTGTAGGTTAATATTTACTGGTGGCTCAACATGAATAAAGTTGATACTATATGGCGAAGACACTTATGGTACCTGAGTGAAGAATTAATCGCTCTTGCATTCTTTGATGGTGTGAACAGCAACATCAAAAGAAATATGATTACTGCCCTTCAGAAAGCCGGCTCTGATGAAACTAAGCCACCAAAACGGATCGAGATTGAACCTGGTGTCATTCCTGAAAAGGAACTCCAAGACTTTGGCACAAACAGAACAATATCATTCTTTCACACTCTTGGGTTGAATGCAGACTTCCTTACACAAGCAGATCCTGACACTTGGCAGAAATGTGACGACTTTCTACAAGCAAAGAAATATGTTGACAGTTTGGCCGTGGTAAATGATTGAGCAGAGCGAGCAGTAAAACTGATGCAGGACTTCAACACTTCCAATTACAACAAATGAAGATCAGAAACAGTATCTTCTGCAGGCAGTCTTGAGCCACAGAGCCAGATATCCCGTCGCCAGGAAATCATTGTTTGCAGAGCCTGGCAGTGTTGCAGATGACATTCAGCACTAGCAGTAGCAGCACAGCATCGCAGACTGCGTGAATTTTATAATTCTTTGGACTGGCTGTAGCATAAACTTAGTTAAAGCAGTTGTGAATTCACTTTAAAATAATACAATTTGAGTTGTGATTATATATGATAGTGCATTAATAATTTGACATTGGTTGATGAGACATAAAGTAAACATTAACTGCCCAGCACTAGCGGCTATCGTATATTAACCAATGTGTTAACTTTATACACATTGAGCCACCTTTAAATATTCAATAAAAATTTTGAAAAAATTACAGTGATTTACTATCATGCCATATAACAAACTGAGAGGGTACCACATGTGAAATTCAGAAGTTCGTTTTTGGCGGGCACCCTAACATATATTGTAAACAAATAATAAAGTACAGGGCAGTGCGTGGCACCACACAGTGTATTTACAGTAAGGCATGCACAGTGTAGTCCCAGACCCAGTAGTTAAAGGACAGAGCATGGTTCAAAATGAACCGGCTTGAAACCTTTGGGATAGAATCAAAGTATGAAGCAATATGTGGACTTCAATATCATCACTCCATGTTTTGTGGTGATTCGTACGTGTGTATTCCCAGGAGAGGACAAAGGTGTCTAGGAATGCGAAGATATAAGATGCGTCAGCCTCGTCTGGAGCAGCAAGAAGCTCCAGCCGCACAGGTGGAGCGTCAGAACACGCAACGAATGAAGCGCAGCCTTAGGCACACGGTGAGGGACGTGAGCCCAGACGACGCGGCACCTCTGAAAGGTAACGGCTGATTTCAGCGAACGCTCCCCTCTTGTATCTTGAGAACCTTACCGTACCGCTTACCCGTGAACTCTATCCCAGCTGTGGAGTCATGCGTACCTCCTCCTCAGTTTGCCAGCAGGTGAATATTTAAACAGTTAATCAAAACAACAACAACAAAAAAGTGCATCCTGATTGGAACTGCTTTGATGTTTGCAATTTTTGATGGTGTTGATGTTGGTTTAATTTGATTGCAGCCATTTTCTGTTTGGACACTATAACCCAATCCTTGTGTTTTCTCTCTTGTGTGTGTTCAGCAAAGACAGCAGCAGAGCACACATCCACAGCATTGCAGACAAGACAGAGTACGTCAAGCATCTCAAGGCCCTGCTGGGTTCAAAAGACTTCAGCGAGCCCATCAAGGGCATTGATCAGCTGGTGGCCCACTGCGAGGACAACCCATATATGGTCGTGGGCAACATGTTCCTGGTAACACATTTGAACTGAATAGATTTTTAATGTTTTCAGTAGCTTTCAGAAGTGATCTGTATGGGGGGTCATACGTTGGAGAACATTAAATGCTGGCACATCTGAAGAAATGTCAAAAGCTTAGATGCTTCAGAGTAGAAAATATTACAACAATCAGTTTTAACTATTACAGTGGAGGGCAGTCGTGTCCATTGTTAGTGTGAGCTTGTTTTACAATGTATGTGAAGATTTCACCCAAGCGTATCCTTGAAATTGCATTAAACCAAAGAATCCAAGTGAATGACTTATGAAAAAATCAGTCGGTTGAAATGAAAGGGCTTGAAATCAAATCAGCTCCAGGGCTTAACGGCACTGATATGGTGAGTGCCTGATGAATGCATGGGCGGCTTGCTCTATACCTCTCTTCCTCTGCTACAGGTATTTGATGCTTTCAAAGCACGACTGCAAGGTTAACCTCTATGCCTTGGAGGCCTTACAGAAGATAATCACACTGCTCAGAGACAACCTGGTCCAAGTGGTCTACATCTTAGTCCCAGCTATAGTGGACAATCACCTCAACTCCAAGAATAACGCCATCTACATGGCAACAATAGTTGCCATTCAAGCTCTCATCAATAACCTTGGTGGGTTCTTTTCTCTCTTTACAAAACATCTTGAAGGACACATGCCACTGGGCTTTAGAAAAACAACAACAACAATGATTGTGTTCTGTTTTACCTTTGTATCTTTTGATGAAAGGTTGCTAGGTTGGGGAAAAGGTTCACACAAATCAGTAAAAGAATGTTCTTGCTCTTTGGCTAGATGTTTGTGGTGCAGATCAAATGGAAATCTCCTTTCATATTAAGGCACAGTCCAATATAAAGAAAAAAATATTTCTGTAAGACTGACAGGAGATCTTGCATTATCTGACAGCAGATAGTTAAATAATGGAGTTTACAGTGGATGTGCTTAGGCTCTTTTGTTCAATATACAGTGTCTAATCTTTTGTGGTTGTGTATACAGAAATATTCTACAAATTCAAATACATTTATCAAAAAACAATTCTTTCAGAAAGTCATTCCACTGATATGCTAAGAGATGCCAGAGATAAAAAAAAGATAAAAGATTTACCAGAAATACTATAATTCCTATATTAATTAATAATATTTATAATATTGATAATAATCATTCCAGAGAGTTACCAAATACTGTCACTTTAGTTGAATTAAATCTTTCTAGGTTAAAAAAATGCTTCTGTAATAACCCAGTGCTGTCCAGGGTTGATTTATTTATCTTTGTTCCTTTTAAATGTTCTTTTTATAGAGCTGGTTAGGGAACTCTACCCCTGCAAGCCACAACTGGTTGAGCAGAAGGTGCTTCCTCTGCTCTGGTACCTCCTGGGGACCTCCAGCAACAGTGGTACGGTCCACGGGAGGGGTAGAAGCGTGAGAGGGGCCACTGTCCACCTATGCCAAGCCCTTCATGCCCACATGGGTCCGGCGCTGCTGGACTGCGCTGCTTCCCAACCTTCCAATATCCGCAAGAGCCTAAGAGAGTTTGTGAAGAACCTCCCGATCAACTGAGAGCTGCAAGCCAGACCTCCAGACCAAAATAAAGCCCAACATGGATTCTACTTGAAGATGGAGATGTTTGTGTATTTCTTACTGTGCCTGCACTTTAAATGAAAGAGAGAGGAAGAAAGTCAAACGTTTTTAACATTTTGAATTAGCAGAAAGCTAAATCCTTAAACTCAGAAGTCCTTTTAAATAAGGAGCACAGATTTTAGCGAATCACATCAGGTTTAACATGCCTAGGAGCTCTGCTCTTTTTGCACTTTGAAATACTAACACTTATCATGATAACTGTTGTCATGGTGACTATAGATATATATTGTTCTATGATTGTTATTTTCTGTTGACATATCCTGAGGTAACTGTGCAGAATGTAATTTATCACATGCACAAGGATCTATAGTCTTTTTGTTGTTTGGTATGTGTAATGTGACTTTTCAATGAGGAGTCTTAAAAAATGAAAAAGCTACGACTCACAAAATTACTTTTGTATTCTATAGCCAGGGCTTAATTTGAGCCGGATCCTGCCGGAACAGGATCCAGGAACTCTTTCATTTTGAAGGGTGTGTTCTGGGAACTGTCTGCCTCGATCCAGTAACTTTCAAGCCTACTAATTATAAGTTATGAAGAAATCTGTATGCACTTCTGCACTTAAACACTTATAAAACACATGTAAATAATTTAAAAGTAATTTATATATACAAATTGGCTTGTTATTTTAACATTTGTGTGCCTAAGCGTTTTGTGATCCGGTGACATTGTGATTTTGTTTTGCGATCCGGTGACATTGTTGGCCTCTGACCCCTTGTCTCATGCCGCTGTTTGCGTTCTGGCATCATTTGATTTTCAAAGTAAGCACTGTGTATAGCTAATAAGTGTAATGGCACAGTATTAACTTAACTCATTCTGTCAATAAAAGCTTGTTACTCCTATGATTGCAATTATATTTTTGTATGTGATAAAAACAATTGACAAACACATATAAAAACCAGAGGGCAGCAGATCATGTGAAAATATAATATTTGTGTAATTCTCAACTTTTGGCCATGACTGTAGACCAGGATAATGACACTACAGAATTTCTTCACAGAGCCTCAGCCATGGGAGTCAAGAGCACACCACCTGAAACAAAATTCAAGACAAAATGAGTCCCGCCTGTATATTTACAAAGTACGGTGATAAAGCTATTGAATCAGTTTCTTTAACATCCCCCCCCCCCCATCAGACTCCACCATGTCAAGAGTAGAGGTGCACTTTTCTCGCCACAGACATTCAGAGCCCAGTGCAAAATCATCACAGGAGGAAACCTTCAGACTCCAGATTCAAGACTTAGTCAATCACGTACCTCATCCCCAGGATGCATGGACGATGTCCCCTGAAAGAGAAAACAATTGTCTTAGATTAACAGTCATGGCCTTTTATTCTGAATTCGTCTTATGCTTGTTTCCCGTGTTAGACATCTGTGACCACTGAATTCTGTAACCAGAGACCACCATGCATGTGTCGTCAAGAAATAAGGTAGGGTCAAATCCTGTTAACTGCACATGGGTACTCAATCGTTGATTGTAGTTTATAAGGAAATTAAAGCTCATTTCAAAATGAATTATTTATTTAGTGTGTATTTCTTGATTAAGATATGTGCTTGTATATATATTCTTAGATATTTGTTAATGACATATTTGGCATTCTTAGCGAGGAGCAAAGTAAATTTTTCATTGTATCTAAGGAAACCTGTTCCCTCTGTGCATATGACAAACTCTGAATTTGAAAAGATTAGGTAGGCCTAAATGACGTTTTCACGCATGCAGACAATTATGTTTTACGTTGCATGAAAAAAATCTGTTGATTCTAAAGCTTTTGGTTAAACGTCAGCTTATTCATTTCTTATTTTCTACTAACAAATGCCTAGGGTGGTTCGTACGATTGATAAACATTTCTTTTCTGACGAGAAGCAGCACTATCCAACTCCAATATTTATGAGTCTCTTGAACAGAAGTTGATGGTCACCGATACCGGTGCATCACCGGTTAAGGATGCCCTCGCCGGAATACCGAAAGGGTTCGCCCTGAAATATTAATAATCCCCTCAGTCTCTGCCATGTCATTAGTAGAGACGCACTTTTGTCACAATGTACTTTTGGAGCCCAGTGCAAAACATCACGAGAAACTTTATTGGTATATGCACAGTAAAGAAACGTGTTGCTCTGTACAACGAAATAGTAATCAAGGATAAAATAAGCATGCAACATTATGATAAGTATTCATAAATGGAAATGTAAACTAAACAGAAATATAAACTGCTAAGAAGTTTATGTACATACAGTCATTGTGCAGTAGCGAGCTACATTGCTTGTTGTCAGACTGGTATGAAAACCCAATAGACTCAGCACACTTACAAATTGTCTAAACACACCTGGCACTGCCACATAATCTCCTTTCTGCATTTGCCACATGTGAACCTTTTACAAAAACCACAACGCTTAGTGGCACGGTTACTCTTGCAGCCACACTTAACCTGGCACAATGCCCTTTTCCCTGTGTCAGGTGTGGGTTGTTGCTGCTGAAACTCTACCTTGGACACCTCCTTGGCTTCCATATGAGACTGTGCAAGTTCTGTTGCAAGCTTCACCAAGAACTCGGACCGTCTCTCTTTTACCCCAGTGCATGCTTGAAAAAGCACATGTGCATTCAGGCATGAAATGTCAATCATGTTATAAAACACAGCGACTGGCCAACGCCGTGTTCCTGAACGTACACTGTACTTTCGCACCATCTGGTCCATGACATCCACACCACATTTTAGGCTGTTGTAGTCTGTGATTGTGTTTGGCTTTTTTTTTCGGGTGTCTCCAATCTCCACCGTACTGTGCATGCTACTGAGGATGCAGACAGTCTTTTTCCGTCTGGGCGCGTAAACGGTCAGCGTGGCACCAGAGGTTGAAAACACCTGTGTACTAAATTCCTCACGGCCCAAATTCTTTTTGACAGAGTCTGGAAGCTCACGACGAATCTTGTTTACTGTGCCAAGGAGGGTGGTCTTCCGGCCCAGCAACTGCCTTGCTAGTGACAGTGAGGTGAAAAAATTGTCTGTGGTAACAGTTCTTCCTTGGTCCATAAATGGTTCCATAAGCTTCATCACCACATTTTCCGATAGTCTTTCCCCCACGGGACGACTGGAGTCTTTGCCAAGATATGGGATGATGTTGCATACATACTTGGATTTCAGGTCACATGCCACCCAGAACTTTATTCCAAACTTGTCGGGTTTTGTTGCAATGTACTGAAGAAAAGAGCAACGGGTCTAAAGCAGGCTTTATACCTCCGGACACGGACGAATTTCGTCCGTCCGTACCAAACGTAGCCTCCGTAGGGGGCCACTATACCTCTTTCCGTTTCCAACGTTGTTATGATTTTTTTTAATACATCCTCTAGAGGGCAGTATAGTCAAATTTCCGGCACCAGCGCACCAGCAATCTCCTGCCAGCTGTTTTTGCATCGCTGTTTATCGCGATGACCTGGCACCGTAGCAGAATGTAGCCTCTAACCAACTCGCAAAGTTTCTCTTCTAACTCGAGCGTCATTTTTTAAAGTCCAGTACTCTTCTTCATTGATTTTCCCGAATTGGTGTACGCCCGATGCTTCTGACTCTCTACTGCCCCCTGATTTGCGGTTTATATTGCTCCGTTACTACGGATTCGTAAGCGCTCTGGCAACGGACCCACTGACGGATGAAACGACCTCCGGAACCGGACGAAAGGGTCCGTATCCGTAATTACCGTAGGGTGTGAATGGGCCTTTAGTTGGAAAAAGTTGCTCATCTATGGTGATATGCCTTCCTGGGTTGTAACAAGTGATGTAATTGGCAGCGAAAGACCCCCAAACATTAGAGATTGCAGCAAACCGGTCAGTTGCAGCTCGTTCACTGCGTGTGTACTTGTCGTCAAAGTGAAGGTGCTGCATGATGTTCTGGAAGCGGTTTCGCGACATAATCTTGGTGATTAAGGGCACTCCCAGTGTTGTAGACCATGAGTCATGCACCGCTGGAAGGCGCACAACACCTCGCAGGATGAGGATTGCAATGAACGCCTTTAGCTCAGCGAGGGACATGAACCAGTTTTCTTGCTGTGTCTGGCGTGCATGCTGGACAGTCCACCCCTGTATGATCCGAAGCATTTCAATAGAAACGAAACAGAGGAAACTCTGTAAGCGACTCGATACTTTCCGTAGGGCAAAAGCAGTTGGCTCTCCATTCGTGGTATTGCATTTACTTGGGCTTGGATGCACTCCGTCATGTCTTCCGATCTGTTCTTCATGCCACACTGTGCCGTCTTTTGCAGTCTCTGTCAGCCGCCCGTGTGTCTCCACGCGACCCCTCTTTACTGGTGATGAAGTCTCCTCATCTACAGAACCATATGTTTGAGATTTGATTAGTGAAAGGTTGAAATAATGTGAAATTGACAAACATAATATTTGAAATATATTTGAAATATAGCCAGCGATTGGCGGGTTCACACACAAATAGGCATTTTGGCCTTAATGGGGGGGGGGGGGGGGGGTGTGCATAAATAAATTAATGTGTGCACAAAAAGATTCAATTGAGGCACTAAAGGCCCAAAACGATCAAAATGTGTATTGGGAAATTGAGTCAGATCAAAGAACTAAATCACATGCTGAGATCAGCAGTGTGTGTGTGTGTGTGGGGTCTTATGTATGTACTATTCAGTCAGTTCCAGTATTTGGCCAGTAAATGGAGCCCATGTAATACCATACTGATATTACAGTAATGAAATAAGACATTTTAGTGAAATAAAAGGTTCATTTCTGGTCAAGCAGTGCACCTTTTGTTATGAGATCTAATTGCAAAGTTATTTATCTCATTTATCGGACTCATACAAGACCCTTTATTTGTCTGTAGTCTGCATAACCGGATTGCAGCATGAGTTTTTATGATTTCTTAGGTTTTTGGACAATGTAGCGACAGGCCAATTTGAACCAAACTTGGCATACCTGAAGGACCTCAGTCTATAAAAGGCTTTGAAATTGGGAGTTGATCAACATGTTTATATGAATTATAGCAATATAGGTCATATATGGCCTCAATGATATAATGGGAAAATAGACCCACCTGAAAATAAAAAAAAATCCAACAATTTTTAAAAATAGTTTACCTACAGTGTCTACAGATTATGCCCATGCCACTCTTGCCATCATTGGATCAAATTCCTAGGACTAGTTCGAAAAGTGCTATTTTCAAACAATTGATGAATGTGACAAAACTACGCCTTTTTTAATAGGACTTGTAATTGCAAAGTTGTCAGGTGGACTGCAAGGAATCAAAAGAATCAAGTTTCATTTTCCTAAGCAAGATTTGGAAAAGTTATGCATGATTCACAAATAGTGCCACCTAGTGGCCAAATGTTTCAAAACTGCACAGTGTGACAGTCCTGAGATGTGTGTGAACCCTAAATTGCAAAAATAGGTTTCCCCACACTACGTGTGTGAACCCCAATTATAATTCCAAAACATCTCAAGTATGCCACCTTGGAAGTAATGTAGGATTGTTTTCACACAGCAATACGTGGCATATATATATATATTTTTTTTTTTAATAGTTTATCTTTTGAAAAAATGTTAATAGGTAAAGATATTTCTACATAAATTTATACAATAAACCCTCAACTACTTGAAATAGAATAATATTCGAGTAATTTTAACTTATCCAGATGGTACTTTTTGCAGTGTCTCTTCCAAAAACACAACAGCCATAACTGACAAACAAAAATAGGAAATCTTACCAGAAGAGATTTCAGTCACTACTCGGATCAAGAGTTATTTCTCCTCCATCAGAGTCACAAGGGTCGACATGGTTGAGGACCACGTCCAAAGCATGCAGTGTTCTGCAAACCTTTGCCATCTTTGCTTCTAAGTCAACAGAGTAAGTGAAATATAGCAACATGGATTTTTATCCACATGTAGGTGGATACATACATAATAGTCATAATCGTTCACACTACCACCCATCACACCCATCCCTGTTCACCGTTACCTGGTACCTGCATATTTCAATCTAATGGCTGCAACATTATATTTATATATTGTAATATTGTAATATAGTACTATAGTGAGAAACCTTTATTCTATTTTACTTCACTATTTCTTCTCCATCGGAGTCAATGGATCAACACAGTTCACACAATCACCCATCCCCCCCGTTTAGCATTACCTAGTAGTGGCTGCATGTACATAAAGGATGGCTTTTATTAGACCTTTATTCTATTTTATTTCACTTAGCATGTAGCCAGATAGGCCATTTACTTTGGTGCAGTTTATTAAAGTCTATGCACTTTATTAACAAGTTTCCTATGTCTGCGGTCATCTCTCTCCATTATAAAACTGACAACGACATTATTTGAACTATAATTCTAAAACATCTCAAGTCTGCCTCCTTTGTACTAATTTTGGATTGTTCTCACTGCAAAAGGAGACATGCTGATTGGTCAAAAATAGCTAAAGTTCTGATTTTTTCTTAAAGGGTTTTTTTTCTTCTCCATCTGAGTCAATGCATCAACACAGTTCCCACAATCACCCATCCCCCCGTTTAGCATTACCAAGTAGTGGCTGCATGTAAATAACAAAGGATGGCCTAAACATTTGGCCTGCGGGCCAGAGTTTGGACACCTCTGCATTAGGCCATCATGTCCATTAGTGCAGTTTTCATTAGGCTGCAGCAAATTCTGAAAATACTATTGAATATGGCCTGCATCAAAATCTGAAAATACTATTGAATATGGCCTGCATCAAAATCTGAAAATACTATTGAATATGGCCCGCATAAGGAGCATGAGCTCAACTCTGCCTGGCCTAATGGGATGCAAATGACCCCAGCACTGCCATTTGGCACTCTCTGCTAGAAGGAGTCGTATGAAAATGCTGGTAGTTGCAGTGTTAAAAGATTACAGTACCTTTAACAGTCACTACTACGACAAATTAACAGAATTGTTGTGCATTTGTCAACGTACCAGAGGTGTCACACGTCGAAAAGGCTCTGACAATACGGCTTTTAGCAACGGCAAACATCAACTACGGAATAGAATAGAAAAACCGGTAACGTCTAAACAAATGCTTACCAATTGCTGCAGCGCTTCAACAGCTACTTGCAAGGAGCCCCTTTCCTGCTCAGAAGAAAGATTGAAATGTGGCCAAGACAGGCCAAGATGGTGGTTTTATATTGTGAGTTCTCGAGGACCCTTAGGTATCCTGATGAGGCGCCTATTCAAAACATCAACGAGTGTATCAAAATAAGAGTTCACTGTCACGTCTTCGTGTGTGAATTTTTTTTCAGAGTGGGGTAGTTTGTATGGTTGTTATTATTAGTTTTTTGGTTCGCAGTGAAAGCGATCTTCTTCATTAATTTCAAACATCGTTGCCATCCATAGGCACTTCAGATGTTTGCTTATAATTCAATTGTAGGCACTGATTGAACTTAAAGTTTGTTTGTTTTTGCTTCTGTTGCATGTTTTATGTGTTGTAGTGTGATAACTGTTTTCAGAGTGTTTGTCTGTATATCTTACCTTGTAGGGACTTCTGCAAGTAAGGGCCTGAATAAATGGCATGTAGACATTTGTAATTAAATATTACATGCATCATACAAGTGATTTAAATAAAATAAGTATATATTATATACATATAATATATACATATACAAATGATATATACTATATAATATATATTATATACATATATACAAGGCAAGGCAAAGTTTTTGCAGATGTTGGATGGGAGGACTCGGCAGTTTGGAAGGGTAAGTCCAGTGTGGATTAATACATATTTAGGTGTTCTTTAGGACTTTTAATTCTAACTTATTAAATTGTAACCTTGCTAATTGGGAAGATACATGGAGACATGTTCCAGAGAAGCTTCATGGAGTACTCATTGTGCAAGTTTCAGTGTGACAAAACTTCACATGCTTCACTCTGCTTGTACCCCGAACATGACTGCCGTTTGTGCAGATGGCAACAGAAAACTCTATAGGTTTTGACAGTCAGCAGGGTAAAACTGCTTTATGCATAATAAATGTATGTAAAATGTATGCAACTGTAGGTATCGGGGGCGGACTGGCATACATTACTACCGGGGATTTCCCTGGTGGGCCAAGGGGAAGTATTGTTTCCATTCTAATGGGAGGTAAAAGTTAATATGTTTTACAAAACCCCTTAACCTGTTCTTTGACCATCATGTGTGTTTATTTTTTCTGGTGAGGGAATGTGGGATTTACTGTTGAGGTTCAAAGATACCTGACTGACCCAATAGTTCCACGGTTTATCTCCACCTCTATCAGCTTGCACTGGAATTTTTATGTACACCAGCCTCCTCAGTGCTGTGTGAGGCTTGAAAAATTGTGTCCCAGCACAGTGGAACAAATCCTCTTTTTGAATAAAAACTGAAAACAAAGATGCTAATGTCCACAATCACTAAAATCACTAATAAATCAAACTTGTTTTTCCACAAGCACTTTTGTTATTTTTACATCCATACATAAACATTCACGATATACGTATACATATTAAAAAATGTGATTAATTTTAAAAAGTGTAAAAATAAGAACCCAAACCAGCTAGATATATAAGAAACAACAAATCACAACAAACCAAACAGATTTCCTTTATTGACTTATTGACAAAACGTGAAAAACTTTAATGAAACAATATGGAGTTAAAGGCTAAAAATGAATAAATAAAAGACGCTGCTTTCACTGTCCACCATATGGCGATAATGTCCACTGCTTCATGAAGTTAACCTTTTTCCGGTACAATGGCCTAGGTGCACGCACCACTTCCTCGTTGGTGTCAGGATGGTACCGTATTTCCGGTTGGTATGCGGAAGTGTCGATGTCATGGCCGAGTCTAAATTCACAAGGTGCCTGTTGGAGTTCCCGAAATTTACCATCAACGATGTGCGTCGTATTGTCAGAGCATCAAGTACAACGACACAGAGTCAACTTGAAAAGGGTTTCAAGTTCTACGTTTCATCCTACCTCTGCAATTTTGAGGGTAAGTGGCCGACGCTAGTTAGCTAGCTAGCCTGAGGTGGCAGTCTAATGAAGTGATGTTGTTTTTAGTAACGAACCAACCTGTCCTAGTACTAGAAATGCCTTTTTAAAACATGTTTGGATTTCTGATGGAAGTATCAGGCAAAAGTAAGGCTAACGAGATAACAGTGAGGGCTCACTGCTACAGATCTATGAAGAAAACAGATACGCCACACCAGCTGAGGGTAGGACTGGTTAAAATGACACGAGTTCTGTTCAGTGTCACGTTCAAAGTTCTGTTGAACAAGTTCAAAAGTGAGTTCAACACAAGTTCAATCTTTTATCCTTGCTCTTACTTCACGTAAGCTGTGATAACCATAGGCATTGGTTTTCAAAGCTTACAATGGTAGCCAAATGCAGAGTAGCTGAGTGGGAATCATTAGCAGTCTATTTTGCCTATAGTAAACAAATGGGAGTTTATTTTACAGTTCGAGCTATTGTTATCTACCTGTATGACTCAAAAGCAGAATATAGTCCACCTCAGCTATTCTTCAAACTGCATTTTCTAAAATCTGTCAATCTGTCTTTCAAATCTTTCATCTTAACTTCTTTATTAACATATGGCTGCAACACTTACACCTATTAACATATTCTGATAACACTCTTCAAGAAGCAGTTGAAGTAAAACCTGCACTGTTCTGTTGTTGGTGGTGGAAACAACAAAATAATATAAATATAAGTAGGCCTGTTTCACTCCTATGTGTAAGCATTTCATCTGGAGTGAAAATGAAGTTTAAATCTAAAATATATTTAGTTTATAGTTGCTCAGTGAACTAGTAGATTGAACCATGCACAACACTGTAGAATAGAAAGACAGTATAGCCAAGTGTTTTAAGAGTGATGCAAAACAGCACAAACGTTACATGAGACAATAGACAAGTGACATTCACCACTACCAACATGATGGGACAGATATTGCGCCTATTGACATTGCTGAAGTCTTCTTTTCAAGATATTAAATATTGCCTCTTGTGTATTTCAGATGACATTACGTGATTCAATGCCAGTTGTGCTCATTAAGAGCAACTGCTCTTGTGTTGCTAGTTGCGGAATCTGCAAACACTTGGTTGCATTGCTTTTCCAGACTGCTCATTATTCTGAATCTGGCATGTCTGTCGTCCCTCCTGTCCTTTCATGCACACAGACAGAACAGAAGTGGCATAAACCACCAACAATGGTTTGTCTTATTTCATTATTTAATGTTAGTTAATGTATCACAGTCACTTTACTAACACCATCTTTTAAATTAATAGGGGGTGAAGCCTGGACCCGTGGATGCCATGGTTGTCCTAAAGCCAAAACCAGGTGCTACTACAGCCAGTGGAGTTAGGTATGTAGTACCAAATTTAATAGGCAGATTACAGTGTGTGGTTAAAAAAATATATGCTTTTGATCATCTGATAAGACGATCTGATCTGTTCTCTTCAAAATTTAATTTAGCCTTGTTGTACTTCAGATTAGTGTTGTCAAAAAAATTGATATATCGATACGTATCGATACTGAACATTCTGAAACATAAGTTTAACGTGCTGGGAAATATTGGTACAAGCGCTTGAATTGAACCCTGCAAACATGACTTTGTTCATTGCGCTGAGGTGCGGCGCGTGCGAAGTTACAAAATTCGAGAGGTGCACGACCTCGCGTGCGCCACGCTTCAGCGCGATGAACAAAGTCATGTTTGCAGGGTTCATACACCTTGTGGAATTCAAACACTTGTATGTCACTTTCAAGGTCCATTTCAATATTTCCCAGCACGAGCAAAGACACTTTGTCAGATGTTCAAAAGACGTCCACTGAAAAGCCAGAATGAAAGTTTTAGCGACGTCTTTTTTAAACGTCTATTACTGCCGTTCAGTTGCAGTTTTTGCACGTCCTGACATCCAATAAAGGTCCTAGTCAAACGTTCAGATAGAAAACTTGTCATAGACGTTCATGTTAAGTTAAAAGGTTAAGGTCCTAGTCACACTGTCAGATTTTGAACCAGTTTTGAACGTCCACCAGACATGCAAAAAAGGGTCTGGACTGACCGACGTGATACAGACTTGATTTTAACGTCTTTCTGACGTCGCATGTTTGTTGGGATAAGTTAAATATTTATACATGTACTCGAAATTATTCGCTTTTTTATCACATTATTTAATGGTTGTTTATTTTCAAAACGCCCAATCGTAACGTCTTCACGTTCTCATGTTTCGTCCTGGAATTGCAAGATGCTCGTATTTGTTAACACAAAATAACTGTTCAGTCAGACAGATATTTGTTGTGAAATGAAGTTACAATTTCAAGCATTTTCTAACACCTTTTGTGGCCTTGTCACAGTCACACCTTATTGAGGAGGCACCAAGATCCCAAAGTGCTACACCTGAGTGGCATTCACTTAGGAGAGAAAGAGTGACTGCCTCACATTTCAGAGAGGTGAGCCACGTTAGAGGTCCAGGTGCTGCAGAAAGGATAATCCGAGGGACACGACAAACAGCACATGTGAAGAGGGGACTTGAAATGGAAACAGAGGCCTTAAAGGACTGTGCAGTTCTGAAAAACTTGAACTTGACCAAGTGTGGGCTAGTGATTCATCCAGATGCCTCTTGGCTGGGTGCATCACCTGATGGACTTGTATATGACCCACTTGAGCGTCCATCATTTGGGCTTGTTGAAATTAAGTGCCCAAATGCACAAAGCTATGTAGACTGCAAATTCCTCAAAGTGGCACAAGGCCTACACAAAATGAAGGAGAGCCATTGTTATTATTGGCAAATCCAGTTCCAGTTATTGATTACTGGTATGCAGTGGTGTGATTTAGTTATCTGTGCCCATGATGATATCTTTATGCAGCGAGTTTACAGAGATAGCAGTGTATTAGAAGAGGTGAAAAGGAGGTGTGACATGTTTTTCTTTAACACTTACATGCCAAAATACCTCTCTATGCCCAAGCAATAGAAAATCATAATGAAGACATGAACTCATGAACAATTAAAACAATTTCAATTTATTCTGTCAATTGTATTACTATTGTATTCGTTTCATTTTTTACAAATACAGTAAAAGTTAAGAAATACATAATGTTGTATTGTGTTGTCAATTTTACATATAAAAGTGAAAGCATTTTATACAATTAATCATATTGCACTGTACCTTAACATTGCAGCCAATATTTACAGACTAGCATGACCTAAAGCAGGGGTCGGCAACCTTTTTGACTCGGAGCCACAAAAGCAAAAATAATTGGAAATTTATTTCAGTGACGATGACATGTCACTCAAGCGAACCAAAACGAAATACCGGACATTTGTGAAATTCCACCCGAACATTTTTTTAAGTCTCAAAAATAATATACGTTAATTAAATACTCATTAATTTTATTCAAAAGCTGAGCCGCATCAGAGGGATCAAAGAGCTGCATGCGGCTCCGGAGCTAGGGTTGCCGACCCCTGACCTTAAAGGGATCATTTTAAGGTTAGAGAAATAAATAAATAAATAAATCACCGTAATTCACATTACATCATCTGTCTAATTCTGGATTGAGATTAGCCATTGTTTGCCCAGGCTTTTACCAAGGGGCCATTTTGATAATTCACCAAAAGACAGGCAACAGTAAAAATTTGGTTTATGCTCCCTGTGATTGAAAGGGGGATCACTGTGCTGAATATTTTATGTTCTTTGACTCTGCGAATCACACGCTCAACATGGACTCTCAGTCTTGCAATGGACTGTGACGTTCTGATCTCTGACCTAGACAGTTGAGCTCTCTTTGACAGAAACGTGGGTATGTGGACTTTGCATGGAACGCAGTCTTCAACAAGGAAACCCTTGTCCACCATGATGGCCATAGATGGGTCAAGGAGGGCCACAATGCCAGACTGCTTTAAGATCTCTTTATCACTGATAGCACCTTGATAAAGAGAAGACACAAAGGTCACTGCGCCATGAGGGGCTATCCCAAGCAACCATTTGAATGTACAGTGTGATTTATAAGTGGAAAACACTTCACTCTAGAGGAGAAGGGAATTTGGAGTTTGACATCTCAGTTCTGTGGAATCTAAAATTGAGTGTCAGCGTAGTCCTGAAACACATCTGGGAGGTGAGTTTTCACAGTGTCCACATCTAACCAAACAAACAGCTCCCAATACAGTATAAAGGAAGTTGGCCCAGGTGTTAATAATACGACTAACAGTTGACCGATGGATTCTAAATCTATGGGCCAAATCCTTTTGCATCAGTCCCAATGACGGGTAGTTCATGAAGAGAAAAAACTCATCAATTGGTTAAAGAACCTGGGGAAAAAAATACATTATCCTATTGTCATATTACATTATGACTATCAAAACTTCTTTTGATGTAAAGATTAATTTGAAAATGATGACATAACATGCTTTGTATGGACAACAGGAAAACATTTACCGTTGTACTGGCAGAGTCAGGGACCTGATCAGTCTTCTCAACAGTCCGTGCGCTTGTAACCCGTATGATGTTGTGGGTGGCTGGCTCTATTTGCTTCCAAAAGCCCATCAGGTGGGCATGGTTTGCAAATCTGTGGAATATAAAAGTTATATATAAAGTTATATAATGGCTAATTCATTCACAATGTATTTCAGACACCAGAGAAGGCCCATCCGTATACTGTGTCCTGCCATATTTTGTATTTACCTGGTAAAGAATCGTATGTCGTCATCAGAGGCAGAAAACCGCTCCAAACAGAACTTGCTGCTGACAGTTAAGTCTTCGATTTGTTTTCGGAGCCTTGATATCTCCTCGCGTAGCTCTTCATTTTCATTGAGGGAGAGATCAAGCGCAGCAGGCTCATTACTGACGCAGTAGTCATGTTCATGACACGGTAAGGGGTCATCATCATCATGGTCAGTCTGCATCTCTGTTAGATCAGTGTTGGGTGGACGCTCTGTTCTTTCCCATACTCCAGATCATGGAGTTGGAATAGTATAGTTATTCCATTGAAATAGCACAGGAAAAGCTCCAGGTCGCAGTCGTCGTCGTCGTCCAGCAGGAGTGGGAGGTTTGAGCAGATCAGCAGCGATAAAATGTCGCAAACACACTCAGGAAGTACTTGTGACTATAAAATGATCTCTCCTGATCTTAACCACCCATTGTTTCTGCAGTTCTGAGTCCTTTGGAAAGGTGTGGAAGCTCAGGTAGGAATTACACCTTGTCGATGCTGTGCAGAATGGCACACAGCAGTGGTGGTTGGACCTGCTGTCTGTACGTTGTTGAAACGATACTTTTTTTTTGTTTACCCGTCATGTTTAGGACACATAAACGGACAGGAGATGAAGGAAACATCATCATCAAGGTTGGCAAGCTATCAAAACATACCAACTCAAAGGGTTAACATGATATCAGGCTCATGGGACAAAAATGATGGGAAACAAACACAAGTTGTAATATCCACAACATTAACATTTTCTTAATCCAAAATCGGCGCTCTGAACCAAACCTCGTCTTTATCAAGTCTAAACTAAACTTATAAAGGAGCAGCAGCAATAACTAAGCATTATATACCAGCCAAAGATAGAAGCTGTAGGTGGTTAGCGCCTAAGGCCAAGAAGCTACAGGGGCTAGCTAAGCAAACTAAAAGGCACAGGTGGTTAGAGAGCAAAGCTAAAGGTTGCACTCCAGTTATGTAGCTTAACTAAATCCCCAACCCATAAAACTCCGTATACAAGTGAAACATACCTGCTTTAACCCCGTCAAAACTACTAATGGCTCAGTTCTGCTCCCACAATAGTACTGCACCAGGAGGCGCCTCGTCTGGGCCTCTCCCTCGATATAAGAGCAGGACTAAACACTTAGTACTGGACACTAGTCTCACATTTAAAAGCAGAATACATGAGTAAAAATGCACCGTACCTTACAACAGCGAACACTCCGTAAAGTCGAGCTCACGCTCCAACCCTGTCGTCCCGTTGTGCTGCTTAGCTTAGCCACGCTATTGCTGCAAGGACCCCATGGTGCCCTTATCACATGCCTGATTACAGGCACACTGCAGCCTGTAACTACCTCACTCCTCCCATACCAACAAATCTGTGGAGGGAGCTAAAGATCAGGGTGATGGCAAGGAGACCCTCCAACCTCAAAGAGTTGGAGCTCATCACTAAAGATGAATGGACAAAAATACCAGTGGAGACATGCAAAAAGCTGGTCAGCAATTACAGGAAGCGTTTGATTGCTGTAAATAAAGGCTTTTCTATTAATTATTGAGAAGGGTCTGAATAATTTTGGACATGCTACTTTTTGTTCAAATGTGAATAAAAGCTGAGAATTTTTTTCCCCCACAATGATGCTTCTTGTACATCATCGTATTATCTCCTGGGAGATTTCCAGTCAAAAATATAATTTCTGGTTAAATAAAAGTAAATTTAAGTCAAAATTTGACAGAGGTATGACTGTATATATATATATATATATATATATATATATATATATATATATATATATATATATATACACACACACACACACACGCGCGCGCGCGCGCACACACACACACATCATGAAAGCACGTATTTGTAATGTACTTAGATGTATTTGATACATATGTGAAACAAAAGTTAATATCATACTTTGCTAAAAGGTAAAAACATGTTTTTACTTTTTGTTCTTTCTGCATGTTTAGGGGTTAGTGATGTATTGTGTATTACAATACAATGTGGTATACTAATTCAAATGTTTTATGGAAGTTGTTTAAAGTTTCTTATATTTTAGCCTGTAGCAACAAGGAACACATTTTTTATGTTTTCAGGAGCTTTCAGAAGTGATCTGTATGGGGGGTCATACGTTGGAGAACATTAAATGCTGGCACATCTGAAGAAATGTCAAAAGCTCAGATGCTTCAGAGTAGAAAATATTACAACAATCAGTTTTAACTATTACTATTTTATATACTATTTTTATTATATAGTTTTATATACTCAACTATTAGTGGAGGGCAGTCGTGTCCATTGTTAGTGTGAGCTTGTTTTACAATGTATGTGAAGATTTCACCCAAGCGTATCCTTGAAATTGCATTAAACCAAAGAATCCAAGTGAATGACTTATGAAAAAATCAGTCGGTTGAAATGAAAGGGTTAGGGTTAGGGTTAGGGTTAGGGTTATCAAATCAGCTCCAGGGCTTAACGGCACTGATATGGTGAGTGCCTGATGAATGCATGGGCGGCTTGCTCTATACCTCTCTTCCTCTGCTACAGGTATTTGATGCTTTCAAAGCACGACTGCAAGGTTAACCTCTATGCCTTGGAGGCCTTACAGAAGATAATCACACTGCTCAGAGACAACCTGGTCCAAGTGGTCTACATCTTAGTCCCAGCTATAGTGGACAATCACCTCAACTCCAAGAATAACGCCATCTACATGGCAACAACTGATAACAACAACAGTTGCCATTCAAGCTCTCATCAATAACCTTGGTGGGTTCTTTTCTCTCTTTACAAAACATCTTGAAGGACACATGCCACTGGGCTTTAGAAAAACAACAACAACAATGATTGTGTTCTGTTTTACCTTTGTATCTTTTGATGAAAGGTTGCTAGGTTGGGAAAAAGGTTCACACAAATCAGTAAAAGAATGTTCTTGCTCTTTGGCTAGATGTTTGTGGTGCAGATCAAATGAAAATCTCCTTTCATATTAAGGCACAGTCCAATATAAAGAAAAAATATTTCTGTAAGACTGACAGGAGATCTTGCATTATCTGACAGCAGATAGTTAAATAATGGAGTTTACAGTGGATGTGCTTAGGCTCTTTTGTTCAATATACAGTGTCTAATCTTTTGTGGTTGTGTATACAGAAATATTCTACAAATTCAAATACATTTATCAAAAAACAATTCTTTCAGAAAGTAATTCCACTGATATGCTAAGAGATGCCAGAGATAAAAAAAAGATAAAAGATTTACCAGAAATACTTTAATTCCTATATTAATTAATAATATTTATAATATTGATAATAATCATTCCAGAGAGTTACCATAGTTACCAAATACTGTCACTTTAGTTTAATTAAATCTTTCTAGGTTAAAAAAATGCTTCTGTAATAACCCAGTGCTGTCCAGGGTTGATTTATTTATCTTTGTTCCTTTTAAATGTTCTTTTTATAGAGCTGGTTAGGGAACTCTACCCCTGCAAGCCACAACTGGTTGAGCAGAAGGTGCTTCCTCTGCTCTGGTACCTCCTGGGGACCTCCAGCAACAGTGGTACGGTCCACGGGAGGGGTGGAAGCGTGAGAGGGGCCACTGTCCACCTATGCCAAGCCCTTCATGCCCACATGGGTCCGGCGCTGCTGGACTGTGCTGCTTCCCAACCTTCCAATATCCGCAAGAGCCTAAGAGAGTTTGTGAAGAACCTCCCGATCAACTGAGAGCTGCAAGCCAGACCTCCAGACCAAAATAAAGCCCAACATGGATTCTACTTGAAGATGGAGATGTTTGTGTATTTCTTACTGTGCCTGCACTTTAAATGAAAGAGAGAGGAAGAAAGTCAAACGTTTTTAACATTTTGAATTAGCAGAAAGCTAAATCCTTAAACTCAGAAGTCCTTTTAAATAAGGAGCACAGATTTTAGCGAATCACATCAGGTTTAACATGCCTAGGAGCTCTGCTCTTTTTGCATTTTGAAATACTAACACTTATCATGATAACTGTTGTCATGGTGACTATAGATATATATTGTTCTATGATTGTTATTTTCTGTTGACATATCCTGAGGTAACTGTGCAGAATGTAATTTATCACATGCACAAGGAACAAGGATCTATAGTCTTTTTGTTGTTTGGTATGTGTAATGTGACTTTTCAATGAGGAGTCTTAAAAAATGAAAAAGCTACGACTCACAAAATTACTTTTGTATTCTATAGCCAGGGCTTAATTTGAGCCGGATCCTGCCGGAACAGGATCCAGGAACTCTCATTTTGAAGGGTGCGTTCTGGGAACTGTCTGCCTTGATCCAGTAACTTTCAAGCCTACTAATTATAAGTTATGAAGAAATCTGTATGCACTTCTGCACTTAAACACTTATAAAACACATGTAAATAATTTAAAAGTAATTTATATATACAAATTGGCTTGTTATTTTAACATTTGTGTGCCTAAGCGTTTTGTGATCCGGTGACATTGTAATTTTGTTTTGCGATCCGGTGACATTGTTGGCCTCTGACCCCTTGTCTCATGCCGCTGTTTGCGTTCTGGCATCGTTTGATTTTCAAAGTAAGCACTGTGTATAGCTAATAAGTGTAATGGCACAGTATTAACTTAACTCATTCTAACTGTCAATAAAAGCTTGTTACTCATATGATTGCAATTATATTTCTGTATGTGCTAAAAACAATTGACAAACACCTATAAAAACCAGAGGGCAGCAGATCATGTGAAAATATAATATTTGTGTCATTCTCAAAACTTTTGGCCATGACTGTAGACCAGGATAATGACTAGGCCTGTGTTGAAAAAATCGATTTTCCGATTCAGAATCGATTCGCATATGATGATCTGATTATCGATTCGTACGTCCAAAGATCGATTTTTTTGTGAACTTTTACCCCCGCCTCGTCACTGAATTCACGCAGGCGTGCTCGGTCTAACTAACTGTAAAACAACATGGCGACGGACAGTGACGGTAACGACGATAGTCAAATCGGCAATCTAAAAACAGAAGGACAGTTTATCCAGTGTCAGTGACTATTTACATTTAGTCCATGTCACTGACAGTTTACCCAGTGTTTTTACAGTTTAAAAAAGTTAAAATGCTCTTGTAATGTTGGGCGCAAGGCGATGGACGAGACAGAATCCTTTGCACTTTCCAAATCGTTACGTTTATTACATTTACCGAAGCGCAGACAGCGCACATAAAACACGTTTACATAGAACATGTGTGACTCAAACAACGAGCACAGGACGCTGCGCGAACACACATTAAATAGACAAACCACATAAACCCCACGTGATGACGAGACGAGTCACAGGTGAGGATTATCACAAGACGCACCCGCACCCACGGAGATACGCAGACGAGTAGACGCAGACAACGTTAACACACGCCCAACAGGGAGGGGTCGGGGACCGTAACGTGACAGTTCTGTTATTATATTCTTACTTTAAAGAAAAATACACGTTTACATTTTATACTTTCAGTTTATTAAGTGTGAGCACTTTTAAAATAAAAATGCATTTGGTAGCAACAGCTTTTGGGTGACTTCTTAATTATTTCAATCATAATAATAATGCACTGGTTAGTGTCCCAGTAGGAGTCCACTGTTGCAGATATAGACACCTCAAAGATGTCCTCTGTTTATTGTCCTGGATTACCTTTCTTGAAGGTAGATTTATGATTACCCTTTTCACCAGTCTTCCAGCCATCAGTAACTACCAACTACCAGTAACTATTTGCTGATTAATATTGATGACTAGTTTTAACATGTTGCTTCTGTACATAGTCAGGAAACAGCTCAAATAAATACATTTTTAATAACACTAAACCCCGAATTGGATCGAATCGATTAAATCGGATTAAATCGAAATAAATCGATTCTTAATCTTCAGAATGGGAATCGGATCGATTCTTGAAATTTGAATCGATACCCAGCCCTAATAATGACACTACAGAATTTCTTCACAGAGCCTCAGCCATGGGAGTCAAGAGCACACCACCTGAAACAAAATTCAAGACAAAATTAGTCCCGCCTGTATATTTACAAAGTACGGTGATAAAGCTATTGAATCAGTTTCTTTAACATCCTCCCCCCCCCCCCCCCCCCCCCCCCCCCATCAGACTCCACCATGTCAAGAGTAGAGGTGCACTTTTCTCGCCACAGACATTCAGAGCCCAGTGCAGAATCATCACTGGAGGAAACCTTCAGACTCCAGATTCAAGACTTAGTCAATCACGTACCTCATCCCCAGGATGCATGGACGATGTCCCCTGAAAGAGAAAACAATTGTCTTAGATTAACAGTCATGGCCTTTTATTCTGAATTGGTCTTATGCTTGTTTCCCGTGTTAGACATCTGTGACCACTGAATTCTGTAACCAGAGACCACCATGCATGTGTCGTCAAGAAATAAGGTAGGGTCAAATCCTGTTAACTGCACATGGGTACTCAATCGTTGATTGTAGTTTATAAGGAAATTAAAGCTCATTTCAAAATGAATTATTTATTTAGTGTGTATTTCTTGATTAAGATATGTGCTTGTATATACTTAGATATTTGTTAATGACATATTTGGCATTCTTAGCGAGGAGCAAAGTAAATTTTTCATTGTATCTAAGGAAACCTGTTCCCTCTGTGCATATGACAAACTCTGAATTTGAAAAGATTAGGTAGGCCTAAATGACGTTCATCACCGGTTAAGGATGCCCTCGCCGGAATACCGAAAGGGTTCGCCCTGAAATATTAATAATCCCCTCAGTCTCTGCCATGTCATTAGTAGAGACGCACTTTTGTCACAATGTACTTTTGGAGCCCAGTGCAAAACATCACGAGAAACTTTATTGGTATATGCACAGTAAAGAAACGTGTTGCTCTGTACAACGAAATAGTAATAAAGGATAAAATAAGCATGCAACATTATGATAAGTATTCATAAATGGAAATGTAAACGAAACAGAAATATAAACTGCTAAGAAGTTTATGTACATACAGTCATTGTGCAGTAGCGAGCTACATTGCTTGTTGTCAGACTGGTATGAAAACCCAATAGACTCAGCACACTTACAAATTGTCTAAACACACCTGGCACTGCCACATAATCTCCTTTCTGCATTTGCCACATGTGAACCTTTTACAAAAACCACAACGCTTAGTGGCACGGTTACTCTTGCAGCCACACTTAACCTGGCACAATGCCCTTTTCCCTGTGTCAGGTGTGGGTTGTTGCTGCTGAAACTCTACCTTGGACACCTCCTTGGCTTCCATATGAGACTGTGCAAGTTCTGTTGCAAGCTTCACCAAGAACTCGGACCGTCTCTCTTTTACCCCAGTGCATGCTTGAAAAAGCACATGTGCATTCAGGCATGAAATGTCAATCATGTTATAAAACACAGCGACTGGCCAACGCCGTGTTCCTGAACGTACACTGTACTTTCGCACCATCTGGTCCATGACATCCACACCACATTTTAGGCTGTTGTAGTCTGTGATTGTGTTTGGCTTTTTTTTTCGGGTGTCTCCAATCTCCACCGTACTGTGCATGCTACTGAGGATGCAGACAGTCTTTTTCCGTCTGGGCGCGTAAACGGTCAGCGTGGCACCAGAGGTTGAAAACACCTGTGTACTAAATTTCTCACGGCCCAAATTCTTTTTGACAGAGTCTGGAAGCTCACGACGAATCTTGTTTACTGTGCCAAGGAGGGTGGTCTTCCGGCCCAGCAACTGCCTTGCTAGTGACAGTGAGGTGAAAAAATTGTCTGTGGTAACAGTTCTTCCTTGGTCCATAAATGGTTCCATAAGCTTCATCACCACATTTTCCGATAGTCTTTCCCCCACGGGACGACTGGAGTCTTTGCCAAGATATGGGATGATGTTGCATACATACTTGGATTTCAGGTCACATGCCACCCAGAACTTTATCCCAAACTTGTCGGGTTTTGTTGCAATGTACTGAAGAAAAGAGCAACGGGTCTTAGTTGGAAAAAGTTGCTCATCTATGGTGATATGCCTTCCTGGGTTGTAACAAGTGATGCAATTGGCAGCGAAAGACCCCCAAACATTAGAGATTGCAGCAAACCGGTCAGTTGCAGCTCGTTCACTGCGTGTGTACTTGTCGTCAAAGTGAAGGTGCTGCATGATGTTCTGGAAGCGGTTTCGCGACATAATCTTGGTGATTAAGGGCACTCCCAGTGTTGTAGACCATGAGTCATGCACCGCTGGAAGGCGCACAACACCTCGCAGGATGAGGATTGCAATGAACGCCTTTAGCTCAGCGAGGGACATGAACCAGTTTTCTTGCTGTGTCTGGCGTGCATGCTGGACAGTCCACCCCTGTATGATCCGAAGCATTTCAATAGAAACGAAACAGAGGAAACTCTGTAAGCGACTCGATTCTTTCCGTAGGGCAAACGCAGTTGGCTCTCCATTCGTGGTATTGCATTTACTTGGGCTTGGATGCACTCCATCATGTCTTCCGATCTGTTCTTCATGCCACACTGTGCCGTCTTTTGCAGTCTCTGTCAGCCGCCCGTGTGTCTCCACGCGACCCCTCTTTACTGGTGATGAAGTCTCCTCATCTACAGGACCATATGTTTGAGATTTGATTAGTGAAAGGTTGAAATAATGTGAAATTGACAAACATAATATTTGAAACATAGCCGGCGATTGGCGGGTTCACACACAAATAGGCATTCTGGCCTTAATGGGGCCATAAATAAATTAATGTGTGCACAAAAAGATTCAATTGAGGCATTAAAGGCCCAAAACGATCAAAATGTGTATTGGGAAATTGAGTCAGATCAAAGAACTAAATCACATGCTGAGATCAGCAGTGTGTGTGTGTGTGTATGGGGTCTTATGTATGTACTATTCAGTCAGTTCCAGTATTTGGCCAGTAAATGGAGCCCATGTAATACCATACTGATATTACAGTAATGAAATAAGACATTTTAGTGAAATAAAAGGTTCATTTCTGGTCAAGCAGTGCACCTTTTGTTATGAGATCTAATTGCAAAGTTATTTATCTCATTGATCTGACTCATACAAGACCCTTTATTTGTCTGTATTCTGCATAACAGGATTGCAGCATGAGTTTTTATGATTTCTTAGGTTTTTGGACAATGTAGCGACAGGCCAATTTGAACCAAACTTGGCATACCTGAAGGACCTCAGTCTATAAAAGGCTTTGAAATTGGGAGTTGATCAACATGTTTATATGAATTATAGCAATATAGGTCATATATGGCCTCAATGATATAATGGGAAAATGGACCCACCTGAAAATAAAAAAAAATCCAACAATTTTTAAAAATAGTTTACCTACAGTGTCTACAGATTATGCCCATGCCACTCTTGCCATCATTGGATCAAATTCCTAGGACTAGTTAGAAAAGTGCTATTTTCAAACAATTGATGAATGTGACAAAACTACGCCTTTTTTAATAGGACTTGTAATTGCAAAGTTGTCAGGTGGACTGCAAGGAATCAAAAGAATCAAGTTTCATTTTCCTAAGCAAAGATTTGGAAAAGTTATGCATGATTCACAAATAGTGCCACCTAGTGGCCAAATGTTTCAAAACTGCACAGTGTGACAGTCCTGAGATGTGTGTGAACCCTAAATTGCAAAAATAGGTTTCCCCACACTACGTGTGTGAACCCCAATTATAATTCCAAAACATCTCAAGTATGCCACCTTGGAAGTAATGTAGGATTGTTTTCACACAGCAATACGTGGCATATATATATATATTTTTTTTTATTTAAAAAAAATAAAAAATTGAAAACTCGCGGGTTTAGTGTTGACAGTGGGAGCAAACCTGGAACAACAAATCAGACATGGATTTAACGAGAGAAGGCAGTCCTGCCAAAAAAGCTAAGCGTACGTGTAAGTACCTTGACGAATGGGACAGGGAATTTACTTTCCTAAAGAGGAGCATGAAGGGGCATAGCTACTCATTCTGTAAGATATGTAGCTGTGATTTTAGTGCCTCTCATGGGGGAAGGAACGATGTCCGTCAGCACGAACAATCTGCCAAGCACGAACGCGGGCTAAAGGCACAGAAATATGCCCAGGAGATGTCCCCGTTTGTATCTAGAAATACCACTAGAAAATTGAATTTTTTTATTCATTTGTAGTTCAAAACATAATTGGGGTGTTTATTCTTCACTTTTTGCCACTCCAAAGATGTTTTCGTCTCTCCTACAGCCTCGATTGCAGCTATATGTAAATAACAGATTATGCAAATTAGGCGATGACGTCATATACGTGAAATGTCCCGTATTTTTAAATACAAAACTTGACAGGTATGTTGCGGTGTGTGTGTGCGCGGTGGCGACGTGCGGTGTGTGTGTGTGTGTGTGAGGGGAGGGGGGGTGACGTGGTGATTATCTGCTGGTCATCCGCATCTTCATCCCCTCCCCTGTGAGGCCAGCTCTGATTGGCTCTTGCTCAGACTCATCATCAGTGCTGGACCCCAGGAAGTGGGCGGTAGGTCATTTCCTGCACTGCCATGGCTGACGTGATGGACAGTGTTGCCAAGAAGTCCTGCTGAACTCTGGTTAAGGTCAGAGATCAGAAAGTCATTTCAGGTGGTTGTGGCAAACCAGTTAATAGAAATTATATTTATATTTCCAGATATAATTACATAATGGTAAACCAGCAGAATTAATAAGTATTAGGGGTGGGCATAGATTAATTTTTTAAAATCTAGATTAAACTCACTGAAATCTTGAAATTAATCTAGATTAAAATTGCTCATTCAGAATATGTGTGCTACCCAAGTAATGACTAAAAGTCAGTCTTTGTTTTATTTATTTCTTGTAAAGTGTCCTTGAGTGTTGTGAAAGGCGCTTTTAAATAAAATGTATTATTATTATTATGATGTATACAATGCTAATATCGGAATTAATTTAATATACACAAAGAAGCGGTTTGCTGCGAGATATTGTTAGGTTTCTCATTAAATGGCTTCAATAATATCTAAGTATAATCATGCTCTGGAGCTCTGTTCACTGAATTCCAAACACATGTTCCCATAAAGCTCAGCCAATCAGAATGAGCGCTCCAGGTCCTTCACTAACTCCGCCCCTCACTGTCTCTGCTCTTTGCAGGAGCTGGAGGAGAGCTTCCACATTAGCAGGATGGAGCAGATCGCCTTTGAATTCAATGTGCTGGTGTCTCTAGAGATGGTCCTCTACCTGCCCGAGAGCAGGTCACAACGCACTACCACCTGAGCCTTCCAGTCCCAGCCAGCCCAGCCAGAACTGACGCCCCCTTTGAGTGGGTGTGGTTTTGCAGACCGGCCTCAGGGAGGACTTCAGCACAACACTAAGTGCTTGTGGGTTAAATTGAACATTTGTTCTTGCTTTTTGTGTTTGTTTTTGGGTCTTATGCGAGGGTAATTAAATGACAGTAATATTAGCTAAAGCACTTAAATCAACTCCAAACACTCAAATAATAAGAGAGATTTCCTTAAACCTCTCTTTAAACATTATCTGTAGAACCAGCCTGCGCACCACGGACTTGTGCTAACGGGCCACCCAATGGAGGATGGGTTCCCTTTTGAGTCTTGGTCCTCCCAAGGTTTCTTCCTAATCCCCACCACCATAGGGAGTTTTTCCTTGCCACTGTCGCCTTGGCTTGCTCATTAGGGATCTGGACCCATACGATTGTAAAGCTGCTTTGTGACGTGTTGTGAAAGCTATATAAATAAATTTGACTTTGACTATACAACAAAAATAACTTCTATGTTTAATTTACAGTAGAACTATAATCCACACACTTCTTTGATTGGTGTATTTTTAGGCACACTGAAACAGCATATATAATTTACTATAGCTATAAATTATTATACATCTAAGCATTCCTGCTTTTAACCTATTAATGGTGATTATGTGTATAATTTTATGCAATGTATGTTTTTTTTTTTTATAGTTTGTCACTTGTACTACATCACTGTCCCACTAGTGGGCAGTATTTGACAGGGAGCTGTGTTGAGACCAGAGACCGTATGTATATATATATATATATACATATACTCTCAGAGGGCCTAAAAATATTCTTAAAACATAAATATATATAATATAATTTATCCAATTTTATTTAATCCACTTACAGTTTGACAATCGACATCTAAACAATTAGAAAAATATAAGCAAATACATTATTCACCCGTGTCAATCCAGAATTAGACAGATGATGTAATGTGAATTATGGTGATTTATTTTATTTTTTTTTTCTCTAACCTTAAAATGATCCCTTTAAGGTCACGGGTCGGCAACCCGCGGCTCCGGAGCCGCATGCAGCTCTTTATCCCTGTGATGCAGCTCAGCTTTTGAATAGAATTAATGAGTATTTAATTAACGTATATTATTTTTGAGACTTTAAAAAATGTTCGGGTGGAATTTTACAAATGTCCGGTATTTACTTTCGCTTTGCTTGAGTGACATGTCATCGTCACTGAAATAAATTTCCAATTATTTTGCTTTTGTGGCTCCGAGTCAAAAAGGTTGCCGACCCCTGCTTTAGGTCATGCTAGTCTGTAAATATTGGCTGCAATGTTAAGGTACAGTGCAATATGATTAATTGTATAAAATGCTTTCACTTTTATATGTAAAATTGACACAACACAATACATTATGTATTTCTTAACTTTTACTGTATTTGTAAAAAAATTTAATGAATACAATAGTAATACAATTGACAGAATAAATTGAAATTGTTTTAATTGTTCATGAGTTCATGTCTTCATTATGATTTTCCATTGCTTGGTCATAGAGAGGTATTTTGGCATGTAAGTGTTAAAGAAAAACATGTCACACCTCCTTTTCACCTCTTCTAATACACTGCTATCTCTCTAAACTCGCTGCACAAAGATATCATCATGGGCACAGATAACTAAATCACACCACTGCATACCAGTAATCAATAACTGGAATTGGATTTGCCAATAATAACAATGGCTCTCCTTCATTTTGTGTAGGCCTTGTGCCACTTTGAGGAATTTGCAGTCTACATAGCTTTGTGCATTTGGGCACTTAATTTCAACAAGCCCAAATGATGGACGCTCAAGTGTGTCATACACAAGTCCATCAGGTGATGCACCCAGCCAAGATGCATCTGGATGAATCACTAGCCCACACTTGGTCAAGTTCAAGTTTTTCAGAACTGCATAGTCCTTTAAGGCCCCTGTTTCCATTTCAAGTCCTCTCTTCATGTGTGCTGTTTGTCGTGTCCCTCGGATTATCCTTTCTGCCAGGCTTTCTGCAGCACCTGGACCTCTAACGTGGCTCACCTCTCTGAAATGTGAGGCAGTCACTCTTTCTCTCCTAAGTGAATGCCACTCAGGTGTAGCACTTTGGGATCTTGTTGCCTCCTCAATAAGGTGTGATTGTGACAAGGTCACAGAAAGTGAGCTTAGGTGTAGCTGTTCTTGGTGTGTTGGCACAAATGAATATTCAGGTGGGCTTAGATGGTAACATTCTAGTGGCAGACTCGGGAATGGGGGTGCATCCTCATGTATGACAACACTGTCAGATGGAGGTGGTGGTTGTTGATAGGACAGTACACTGCCAACTTGTACCTTCCCAAAGATGGAGTCCACAAGTGGCTTGTCAGGCGAGATGTTCATTGTGCAGATGAGTGGAAGAGAATCTGCTTTGATTCCAGCGTAGACTGGTCCATGATTGAGGGTGGCCGGGTGTGGGAGCTCACCGCTGTAGCCCTTGAAAAGTGTACTTCTGAAATAAAAGAAGAGTGAATAACATTTATTTTTACACATTGTAATCTGTTCACCAGCACAACTGATTGTGAATCACATATCACATGTCATCTGAAGTACAACGAGGCTAAATTAAATCTTGAAGAGAACAGGGTCTTATCAGATGATCAAAAGCATTCATTTTTTTTACCACACACTGTAATCTGCCTATTAAATTTGGTACTACATACCTAACTCCACTGGCTGTAGTAGCACCTGGTTTTGGCTTTAGGACAACCATGGCATCCACGGGTCCAGGCTTCACCCCCTATTAATTTAAAAGATGGTGTTAGTAAAGTGACTGTGATACATTAACTAACATTAAATAATGAAATAAGACAAACCATTGTTGGTGATTTATGCCACTTCTGTTCTGTCTGTGTGCATGAAAGGACAGGAGGGATCGACAGACATGCCAGATTCAGAATAATGAGCAGTCTGGAAAAGCAATGCAACCAAGTGTTTGCAGATTCCGCAACTAGCAACACAAGAGCAGTTGCTCTTAATGAGCACAACTGGCATTGAATCACGTAATGTCATCTGAAATACACAAGAGGCAATATTTAATATCTTGAAAAGAAGACTTCAGCAATGTCAATAGGCGCAATATCTGTCCCATCATGTTGGTAGTGGTGAATGTCACTTGTCTATTGTCTCATGTAACGTTTGTGCTGTTTTGCATCACTCTTAAAACACTTGGCTATACTGTCTTTCTATTCTACAGTGTTGTGCATGGTTCAATCTACTAGTTCACTGAGCAACTATAAACTAAATATATTTTAGATTTAAACTTCATTTTCACTCCAGATGAAATGCTTACACATAGGAGTGAAACAGGCCTACTTATATTTATATTATTTTGTTGTTTCCACCACCAACAACAGAACAGTGCAGGTTTTACTTCAACTGCTTCTTGAAGAGTGTTATCAGAATATGTTAATAGGTGTAAGTGTTGCAGCCATATGTTAATAAAGAAGTTAAGATGAAAGATTTGAAAGACAGATTGACAGATTTTAGAAAATGCAGTTTGAAGAATAGCTGAGGTGAACTATATTCTGCTTTTGAGTCATAGAGGTAGATAACAATAGCTCGAACTGTAAAATAAACTCCCATTGGTTTACTATAGGCAAAATAGACTGCTAATGATTCCCACTCAGCTACTCTGCATTTGGCTACCATTGTAAGCTTTGAAAACCAATGCCTATGGTTATCACAGCTTACGTGAAGTAAGAGCAAGGATAAAAGATTGAACTTGTGTTGAACTCACTTTTGAACTTGTTCAACAGAACTTTGAACGTGACACTGAACAGAACTCGTGTCATTTTAACCAGTCCTACTCTCAGCTGGTGTGGCGTATCTGTTTTCTTCATAGATCTGTAGCAGTGAGCCCTCACTGTTATCTCGTTAGCCTTACTTTTGCCTGATACTTCCATCAGAAATACAAACATGTTTTAAAAAGGCATTTCTAGTACTAGGACAGGTTGGTTCGTTACTAAAAACAACATCACTTCATTAGACTGCCACCTCAGGCTAGCTAGCTAACTAGCGTCGGCCACTTACCTTCAAAATTGCAGAGGTAGGATGAAACGTAGAACTTGAAACCCTTTTCAAGTTGACTCTGTGTCGTTGTACTTGATGCTCTGACAATACGACGCACATCGTTGACGGTAAATTTCGGGAACTCCAACAGGCACCTTGTGAATTTAGACTCGGCCATGACATCGACACTTCCGCATACCAACCGGAAATACGGTACCATCCTGACACCAACGAGGAAGTGGTGCGTGCACCTAGGCCAATCAGGGCAAAACCAGTTTCAAATGACAGCAAAATTGACCAATCATATCTTCCCTCTTAGTGGGCGGGCTTAACTGTATGATAATTTCTGCCCGCTGTGGCGACGCTAGCTGTCGTTAGCGTTATTATTTATTTATTATTTACTTTTTTGTACATATGCTACTCAACTTGTTTAACTCTGATTCCTTGTATTACCACTTGTGCCTTGTTTTTGTTTGTAAGCGATTATTGTAAATAAAGGTAAAAAAAAAAAAGGTTATTGTAGCAGCCTGGCTGAGTTGGTGTTTTGGTTAGAATAACAGGAAATTGTGATATCACGTGATACTCAACTTTGGAACGTTTGGTTTAGAATGTTTGGTTGGGAAGGTGGAATGTTTGGATTCAGTTTTGATGCTGAAAAGCTCAAAACAAGTCGCACGACATTTTGCTGAGAATTACAAACCTAAATAATCTAACAAATCTTTCTATTTTTTCTAGATCTTTCTCTCTTTCTATTCTTTCTATTTTTCAGGTGGAGAATGAGTTTTTACCCCAGGACAACTGACCAGCCAAGGCCTGGACAGGAACAGAACCACTTCAAAGACACACCAGGTTTTACCACTCATGGTGAGAAAAATACATTTTCATATACTGTACATCATTTTATACTTCTATGTAAGACAGTATATTAATTCTTATGAGTATGGATTTCCATAGGCTTATTCATAATAATTAAAAGTTAAATATACCCATTTATATAGTAGGTTTCTAAGGTTCAGAAAAATAACATGTTTATTTATTCTAGTGATGACTGTCAAGCTCTTTATTTCATGTGTACAGGATAATGTAATTAATGGAGCATGGGTTATTTCTTTGATTTCTTTGACTCAGCACAATTTTCATAAATCCCACCATGTTACATATATGTATTAACATTGTCCATGTGGCCATGGAAAAAGCAAATAAAAATATTTTTTTTTAAAAAGAAACAGATTTCTAACATGACATCACATTCTTAAGCATTCTCCCCACATTCTAATGGCATCACATGGCACCATAGCCCTTGTTATAATCACTTGTTCATTGGGAAACACTTACAAGGCATTTGAGCCTCACTGGGAGGCGTGCTGGGTTTCACTTTACCTGCTGTGGGATTTTCAGGTGTGCCCTACAACCCCCAAGCGACAGTGATCCACACGGATCCCTGTGGACCAGCACCCTTCCCTCACAGAAGGACGGCGGGACCCTCAGATGTCGGCCATGTTAACATCCCTGTAGAAGGACCACTCCACACTGGTACTGTGTAACACTGAAGATTACATGCGTATTCAACAAACCAAATAATCATGCATGATGAAGTAGAAAAAAACATTTATTACATTTGTTTGTAAGGACTGGCAGAGGTGCAGAACCATCAGCTTTCTGCACATGACCTGACCAGTAAAACATCAGTTTTATCAGAAAATATGACATCACATATTCTTCAACATTGTAATGAATTCACATGGCACTGTAGCCCTGTGATATGTTTGGTGTAGAGTAGAGCACTTTAGAGTGGGCACCTTGACGACCCACATACAGTGTGGGTGTACTGTGACACTCTTTATCTGCTAGGCGGTTGTGTTTAGTCTAAGGTGATAATGCTTCGAATCATTGTTATACCAGCATAGTATAATACTGATAATACATGTATATGGATTACAGATGTCATTTTTCACTATTTTAGTACACCCCCAAACAATCTAAACAAAACATTGTCATGCTGCTTTGCTGGTTTCTGATACCTCATCTGGACTGTCTAGCAGTGTCTAGCAGAGGCGAGATGTGCTAGCCATGAGCAGAGCTAGGAGGTACTGTAGTTTGGCTCTTCAGTATCTACCAGTATCAGAATTAAAATAATTCTGAATTGTGCCAAAATAATTAAATTAGTGCTGTCAATTCCAGGTGCCGCGATTAAAAGTCCTCACCAGGATTTTGCTCTGGCTTCCTGGATTGTGTTGATTCCACTAATTTTACCTGAATTGCTAATTAGAAAATCTAGCAAGCTTGAGCAAAATCCTGGTGAGGACTTTTAATCGCGGCACCTGGAATTAACAGCACTAAATTAAATTGAATCAAATTGTATTGAAATGTAAGATTTCATGATGCAATGAACTAAAAGAATCATAACTAAGCTAAACTAAAACTGGGTCACACATATACTGAAGCTCTGATAAATGTCTTCCTGCTTCTGGGCTCACGGATGCCCTGCTTTCAGTTATTCAGTACTACTTCATTGTGCTGCCATTACATGAATTGTAGCAAGATGCATATGAGAAGTTGCCGTTCTCGGTCCATCTTGCTTGAATCATATTTCAGTGGCACTTTCAGATAAAGAAACATGCAACGTAGTACTAAGGCACTGAGAAATGTTATGGTGAGGTAATTTCTGCTAATGTCCTTATTCGCCCATGCAGGTGAAGTTGGCTCCAGCAGGTGTTCTAAACTGCCTGTGCTCACTTCACGCACGAGAGTGACCAGGTCAGGACTGATGAGGCCTTCTCCGCCCACCATCACAATGTTGCCTCCACTCCCCAAACCTGCTGGCCGAGAGCCACTCCGTGCCTTCAGGCCTGCCAAAGGTGAGCTCACTCTTTTGCTCTCCTGGAAATGGCATCCAAACCATTTGTTGCAGCAACTACAACAAAAAAAGTAAAAAAAAAAAAAAGTATTAAAAAAGCAAAAACTGCTTTGAAAGCCCTATAGGGGAGACCGGGTATGGTTGTAACATGGGGAGAGTTGTAACTCCATCAGTTCCACTGATCACGGATAAGATAGGAGTCATATGATCATTTCAGTATTTACCCAATTCCTCCCTGATCCCACATGGTGAATATCAAGGCTGTAAACAGGCACATGCCGATTCCATCGAGAAAAAACTGAATGTATTTCATGTTCCATTCTTTACTTTAGCTGTGATATGTTTGGTGTAGAGTAGAGCACTTTAGAGTGGGCACCTTGACAGCCCACATACAGTGACACTCGTTATCTGCTAGGCGGTTGTGTTTAGTCTAAGGCAGGGGTCTCCAACCTTTTTGAGACTGGGAGCTACTTCTTGGATACAAATTATTGCGGAGGGTTACCAGATTAGAACGCATCAATCGAACAAAAAGTTGGTTTGGGGGGGGGGGTGGGGGTGGCGAGGCGAACGAAAGTTGCGTGTAATAATAATAGTAGCAAAAACATGACGTGGCGACTCATGACGTGGGTGACCCCTGGTTTATTCAATATTGACGGCAGCCTAACTTTTTGATTGACAGCTAATTGAGCAATAGCAAACGAGAGAGAGTGTGTTATAGTGAATATATGTACATGCCGTTACTTGACAACGCGTCCGCGGAGTGATACAGAGAACGAGAATACCGTGCTGTTATCACACATATCTGCAGGGTTAGAACACTTCTCAACCAGTCGGATTGTGAACTAACTGTTGTATAATTGGCGAATAATCATTTAGTGTTAGAAGGGGAGGGACAACTGTGAATTTTGATTGGACATGAATTTAAGTAGATTTCTCGATGGGACCAATTAGGTTTACAAATTTATATGTAATTCATTGGCCCTTTGGCGAGCTATTCGGAAAGGGGTGGCGAGCTACTGGTAGCTCGCGAGCGACGTGTTGGAGACCCCTGGTCTAAGGTTATAATGCTTCGAATCATTGTTATACCAGCATAGTATAATACTGATAATACATGTATATGGATTACAGATGTCATTTATCACTATTTTAGTACACCCCCAAACAATATAAACAAAACATTGTCATGCTGCTTTGCTGGCTTCTGATACCTCATCTGGACTGCTGCCAAAGCATATATCTATTAATCTTTGTAATCTATGTAACATGGCTTCTTTAAGTATTGGGTATCACCTGGCCAGCGTTAAGCAGTGGTATGCAGCAGCAGTCTGTGTGATATAAGGAGTTTGTGCTTTGTACCTACTTCTGTTGGCAAGGACAATGTGAGCTTACAAGCAAGACTAGACTTGAATGTTTTATTGCAGTCAGTTGATTGTGCCAGCACCCCACTCCCCAGAATGCCAATCCCACATGCCAAAATATCCATTATCATAATCTATTATTATTTAAAATGCAGTATGATCTGCAGGTCTTAATTTCATATGCTGGTCTGAAGATTGAACGTGTCCTCTACAGTTCTGTCTGTGTTTCATGTCCAGGTTCAGTGGAGCCTCCCCAGCTCCACTCTCCAGGGTGGAGGAGAGAGAGAGTGGGGAGACTTCACCGGAGCGGAGGACATCTTCAACCCTTGCTCCCAGACATCTTCGAAGCAGCTAACCCCAGTGATGCTGGTAGAGGTGACTTATTGATGTTGGCTTTACTTTATATGTCATTGAAATACCTGTACAAAATGTAGAATTTATAATGTTGCATCATTTGTTTTGTGTTAAAATATTGCTAAATACGATATTTGGGAACAAGGAGATCAGTTAGTCAGAAACTTCACTCAGGTGTCAAGTGAGCGGAGCTAAACTCATGAGCATGGATGCCCTTTCCCACGCAGGTTTGCCCAAATCCAGCCGCTTGCTACCTGGGAACCCCCCCGGGTATTTCTTACTGCCCTCCTACCCTCTGGCCACTCTTCCGGGAGTGCAGCGAGATACAAGCCCTCGGCGCAGAGACCCGGGCCCGTGGAGGGACAGTACTGGTGAGTGCATGGCTACGTTGCTAAGAACGTGCTAGGCACACACAGTGAGGCATGGCTGGTTATTTGGGTGCCCGCTTAAGTTAAGTTGGTCTTGCACTAAGCTTGTCTTGCACTTGTTCCCACGTCAGTGGTAAATTGATGAGCAGATCTAATTTTGTGGTCATATATTCTATATGAATTTAATTTTAACCAACAAATGTGCATATACGTAGATCATTTATAGTCACCACTTGTCAAATGTACAAAATACTTAAATTCAAATTTGATGATCTTCATCTGACATGGTTTCACTCAGTAATGGAACAGTGTCTAGCAGAGGCGAGATGTGCTAGCCATTAGCAGAGCTAGGCTAATGTATCTACCAGTATCAGAATTAAAATAATTCTGAATTGTGCCAAAATAATTAAATTGAATCAAATTGTAAAACTGGGTCACACATATACTGAAGCTCTGATAAATGTCTTCCTGCTTCTGGGCTCACGGATGCCCTGCTTTCAGTTATTCAGTACTACTTCATTGTGCTGCCATTACATGAATTGTAGCAAGATGCATATGAGAAGTTGCCGTTCTCGGTCCATCTTGCTTGAATCATATTTCAGTGGCACTTTCAGATAAAGAAACATGCAACGTAGTACTAAGGCACTGAGAAATGTTATGGTGAGGTAATTTCTGCTAATGGCCTTATTCACCCATGCAGGTGAAGTTGGCTCCAGCAGGTGTTCCAAACTGCCTGTGCTCACTTCACGCACGAGAGGGACCTCGTCAGGACTGATGAGACCTTCTCCGCCCACCTCCCCAGTGGAAGCCCTGCAGGAGGAGAAGCCTGGCAGGAACCTCCACCTGGACCTCGCCCTCATACATGACCCAGATGAGGAGCCAGTGGACAAGGAGGAGGTCAGTAGGAACATATATCATGTTGTACATAGTTGGAGTATCTCAGTCTCAGATGCATTAGTTTAACTAGTAAGTAAGTTTATTTATAAAGCACATTTTTTATGACGGAGTCAACCAAAGTGCTGTATAGAGGCTAAAAAGTACAATATATGCCCAACTCATAAAGAAAAAACATGTAGAATTTTACATAGCATAAAACATTTAAAATACATACAAATACACCAACTGATTACACCAACTGATACAACATAACTGATAGATTTCTTTGGTTGCTGCCTGCAAATGTTACTCAAGTGTTGTACTTTCTGGATTTTAATGCATAAACACAGCATTGGTCCTAATATAAGCTGACAAACCTAACGTCTGTGTTTACATAATAAAGGCCCTGTAGCATCCCAGTATTAAATCTGACCATGCATGCGATATGCTTTGCTTAGGTGTCCAAATATGATGAGATGATGTTTCCTTCTGCTGATGCTACATTTGCGTTTATCTCAGTTGTTAAGGATATCAACATAGTCCTAGCACTATGAGAGGGAGCATTGTCTGGTTGAGAGTATCCATCTCACTTTGGGTATATGGTGGCTGTGAATAAATAAATTAACCTAGTTAAGATATGAAGAGTTTGGTTCCAAAACGCTATAAATCCATTTTGATCAATTTGAGTAAAAATGTGTTTTCTTTAAGTGGTAGGCTGAAAACCACAGTTTTTTGTTTCAAACTATCAAATACCATACTAAGGTTAAAAAAACACAAACAAATTAAATCAAGATTTTAATATTTAAAGATTTATTTAAAAAAAACAATTCATTTTTTCACAAAACGCAATAAATCCATGCCATGTTTTTTTCAAAATGTCTTATATATCCTTTGTCATTATTAGAAATTTTTTTTGACTGAAAATGTGCAAAATACAATAATAAATAACTGTAAATTGTACATCTTAATATAATAGTTTGACCATTGGGCCTAAAAACACAAATTCATATAATATATAAATTTATATTATTATAATATAATAACCCTGCTCCTAGCTTGGTTATGAACAACCCCCAGCAAACAGTGTTTGTACATGAGTCACAGAGCTAAATCTTTTCCACGTTTGATAATTTTGCGAGCTAAACGTGCGCACTTTAGCCAGTCCGTCTATTTCGCGGCAATGTAACGATTCTCGGTTAGGGGCTGGATAGTCTGCCGCTGATATTCTGCCGCCGACAGTGGGACTGGTCAGAACCTGGGCATTGATAAAATAAAATAAATATATCTCTTTTTCCAATAACTGCTATACGAACAGGCTCCTCTATATCATCAAAACCGTTCATTTTTGCGGACTTTGAGAGTGAAAAACGAGACATATTTTAACAAAGTAAGCTACATGAAATGCCGGGCGGCTCAACAGGTCGCGTGCTATGATGTTTACATTCCGTATCTGGTGGTGCACTGTGATTGGATGAGTGGAGATGTGGCGTACTGCGGGAAATCAGGATTGGCGATTGTTGCATTTTGGAAGGAAAGAGAGAAAGCAGGGCAGTATTACACGGCGGATGTGGCGTTTTGATAAAAATTGAATATTGGCTTTTCAAGAGTGGTCACATACCATTCTGATTCTAACTCTTTTTTTTTTTAACTGCATTTATCGCGTTTCGGAACCAAACTCTTCATATATTCTGGCATCAAGGCATTGATATGTAGTTAATAATAATAGACCCAGTAAATGTCATTTACCTAACATACAGGGAGGATCCAGCTTTAAACTGGGCAAAATTTGTGTTTCTTTGGTCATTCAATACTTGTATAGTATTGTTGTATGTACTTGTACTTGACGGATATAGTGGGTATGGGCAGTTGCACTTGGGCTGACAGACTCTTTATTTTTCAGATGATGAACTCCCTGCGCCTCTTGCGTAAAAGAGTGGCTAAGAAGCGGGCTAAGGTGAATGCAAGTGGCAGAGAAGCAATGTTGCCTCCACTCACCAAACCTGCTGGCCGAGAGCCACTCCGTGCCTTCAGGCCTGCCAAAGGTGAGCTCACTCTTTTGCTCTCCTGGAAATGGCATCCAAACCATTTGTTGCAGCAACAACAACAAAAAAAGTAAAAGAAAAAAGTATTAAAAAAGTAAAAACTGCTTTGAAAGCCCTATACTACAAACAAAAAGCCCCTGCTGATCCTCTTGTACATTGCTATACCTGCACCCATTAACATTGTTTTTCTGCACCATGAAGAAACCACTATGAAACCAGAAGTTATATTTGAGATTTTTGATAGAGTATGTGTTAATATGTATTGTGCTTTTCAGGATCTCAAGTGCAAAGCACCAGGGCGTCCCCTGCTGACGACATGTCTGAAGGAGTAATTGGCAGAGGTTGGAATTGGTTTGCTGTTAACACTGCATTACACAACACAATGTTTTAAATCTAGTTCTCCATGTTGAATAATGTTTTGCTGTCTTCAGGCTGATTTGACCAAAGTTGAGCTGATAGCCCTAAAAGTCCTAGTCAGTTTGTTTGGGTTCTGGTAAAGTGTGAGTGTCTTTTGTTTTATGGTGCCTGTCATGCATTTATAGCAGTTAACACTTATTGGGACACTTGTAAAGCTGCTTTGTGACAACAACTGTTGTAAAAAGCGCTATATAAATACATTTTGATTGATTGATTGATTGGTATTCCTCTCTAGATGAACTCAAACCAGGAACTCCCCGGAAGGATCCCTACTCGCAGCAGACTTTACGGCCCTTCTCCAAACCAGACCTCGCTCTCGCTCAGAGCTTCAGTCTGCTTAGCTCTGATGACTGGTAAGTCACACCTGCAAAATTCTGAAGCATTTGGCTAGGGCAGGTTAAACAGCAAGTCATTTATGGTGTTCTGCATATATGGTAAGTATGCATGTATTTAGTGAAGTTTTTTCCTCTTTGTCCCTTTTCTTGTAGCATTTTTTCTTGCAGTAGCCGATGGTTACAGTGTGTGTCTATGTCCAATATCTTTATACAGGGAGAAGAAAATTGAAGGGTTGATGTTAATCCGTAGATTGGCTCAGCATCACTCTGATGTGCTTGGCAGCAGGCTTCATGAGGTCTGCATTGTTCTTATTCAAGAGGTAAGCCACTAGATTTGCTGACTGTGTATCGGTCTGAATGTACATATTACAGGTGATGTTGCTGACAAAGTCAAGTCAGAGTTAGCATAGCACTTTGAAATTCCTTTTTTATAAAAACATTTCTCATCTAATTGAAATTCAGATGGCATAGCTAACTGTAATTAGTGATTAAGGTATTTCCGCCTACATAACACATTGCAGTGGTGGATTATACTTATTACGATGGCGGTGGCAGTGTTGGATGTGGCTGAAATGAGCTGGAACGTTGTCTTTCCTGCAGGTGCTGCACCTGCGCTCTGCCGTGTCCCGCATGGCGGTGGTGTCCTTGAGGGAGTTGTACTCCAGCCTGCAGAAAGGGATGGACCAGGAAGTGGAGGCTACAGCTAAGGTCCTCCTCCACAAAGCAGCGGAGTCCAATGCCTTCATCAGGCAGGACGTGGACACAGCTCTGGACAGCATGGTGCAGAACTGCACCCCCATTCGGAGCATGAACGCCCTTCTCGCTGGAGGACTCTGGTCAGTTAGCCTGCAGTGAGCTTTAAACTGAGGCTTTCAGATAATTTTTACTTCTCCATTGTTCTTTCAAAATATTGCCCTGGCCTATATCAATCAGGGTGGCCGCGGGTCCTTAAAAAGTCTTAAATGGTATTAAGTTTAATTTTTGTCAAATAAGGCCTTGAAAAGTCTTATTTTGTCTTAAATTTTCAACCAAAATATCTTAAATTTGCGGAGCTAAATTTAGGGAGGAATAATTCCGTCAGCCATGTGTTGAAATTCGGGGGCGGATATCGGTAGATTCCAAATAAAATTAAATAAAATTCCAAATAAAATTAAAGCCAACTCGCAAGATCATACACGTTAAAATAAAGCACAAAAACTAATAATCAGTTAGTTTTTGTGCTTTATTTTAACGTGTATGTTCTTGCGAGTTGGTTTTAATTTTATTTGGAAAACAGTATTAAAAAGTCTTAAAATGTCAAAATTTTCACTTGGTCAAACCTGTAGACACCCTGTCAATATTTTTAGTTATTTATCCTCTTGTTTATTCTTTTTATTGTGTTCCATCTCCGCTCTGCTGATCCAAACTGCCCTTCACACCACTTAAAGAATAGGCTAGTTAGCTAGCTCACAGAGGACATGCAAACATTTTCTGTTTAAAAATTACAGATGTACAATAACTGGTGCAAACTAAGCCATCAAATAGAATATGATCATTTGGTTGTGCACTTAGATCATACATAAGGGTATTAAGTTTCTTTTTAGAAGCTAAAAGTTGTACTGTATACATTGATTGGATGGATTAATAGTTATTACCTTCTTTTTTTGAATGCCCTAATTGTTTTCCTTCTGTTTTCCTCAAAAGTCATCTGAATGCTGCAGTAAGAAAGTGTACTGCTCGGCACTTGGCTACTTTGGTAGAGAAGATTGGTGCAGAGCGAATTATTCCTGCAGTCTCCAAGTTGGCACAGGACTCTTCCCAAGAAACCAGGTTAGTACTGGGATCAGAACGAGGATTCTACAAGGCTTATTCAGTTTCCCAGATAGTAATAAATGGTCGGTATGCTGTGAGTCACGGGTCTCTCACTCACGGTTCTCTCCTGTTTTGGGGTCTGTTCTTCGTCTCAGGCGCTTGGGCCGGCGTATGCTGCTGTTCCTGTCCTCCCACCATGATTTTGATAAGATGGTGGAAAAGTACATCCCTGCCAAAGACCTGGCAACCATCAGGGACACTGTCCACACTCTGAAATCCAAGGTAGCGATTCATGTTTGGATACATGATGAGGATTTTTTATCCCATTCAGCCACTATGCCCCATGTTTACTCACTAAACAAAGCTTATTCACAAAACTTTTAGGTGAAACAGACTGCAATAAAAAAAAACCATCTAAACTGTGATGGTAGACATATATTGTAAACAAATAATAAAGTACAGGGCAGTGCGTGGCACCACACATTGTATTTACAGTAAGGCATGCACAGTGTAGTCCCAGACCCAGTAGTTAAAGGACAGAGCATAGTTCAAAATGAACCGGCTTGAAACCTTTGGGATAGAATCAAAGTATGAAGCAATATGTGGACTTCAATATCATCACTCCATGTTTTGTGGTGATTTGTACGTGTGTATTCCCAGGAGAGGACAAAGTTGTCTAGGATTCCAAGATACAAGATGTGTCTCCCTCGTCTGGAGCAGCAAGAAGCTCCAGCCGCACAGGTGGAGCATCAGAACACGCAGCGAATGAAGCGCAGCCTTAGACACACGGTGAGGGACGTGAGCCCAGACGACGCGGCACCTCTGAAAGGTAACGGCTGACTTCGGCGAATGCTCCCCTCCTGTTTCTTGAGAACCTTACATTACCGCTTACCCGTGAACCTCTTTCCCATCAGACCTGCAGCTGAACAGTAGTCTTCCAGCACAGACTAAGACCGGTGTCATCCTGGATGATTTGCCCTCAAGCTCCAGAAACGCACGCACCCCCAGAAGTCCCGTCAAAAGTTTGAGTCCTCCGCTTCATCCCAGCCCCCCCACGGCTGTCCCTACTAAAAACATGCTGCCACGACGCAGACGAGGTACCAGACTGATCAGAGCATGTCCGTCCCTTTCAAACAGTTCTGATGAGTGTTGCCTGCTCTTCAGCACTTCATGTGTGATCACTGCACTTGCATGTAAATTGCTTTGCTGTTAACACTGCATTACACAACAATGTTTTAAATCTAGTTCACCACATTGAATAATGTTTTGCTGTCAGCCTTCAAGCTGATTTGACCAAAGTTGAGCTGGTAGCCCTAAAAGTCCTAGTCAGTTTGTTTGGGTTCTGGTATTCTTCTCTAGATGAACTCAAACCAGGACCTCCCAGGAAGGATCCCCACGAGCAGCAGACTTTACGGACCTTCTCCGATCCAGACCTCGCTCTCGCTCAGAGCTTCAGTCTGCTTAGCTCTGATGACTGGTAAGTCACACCTGCAAAATTCTGAAGCATTTGGCTAGGGCAGGTTAAACAGCAAGTCATTTATGGTGTTCTGCATATATGGTAAGTATGCATGTATTTAGTGAAGTTTTTTCCTCTTTGTCCATTTTCTTGTAGCATTTTTTTCTTTCAGTATCCGATGGTTACAGTGTGTGTCTATGTTCAATATCTTCATACAGGGAGAAGAAAATTGAAGGGTTGCTGTTCATCCGTAGATTGGCTCAGCATCACTCTGATGTGCTTGGCAGCAGGCGTCATGATGTCTGCATTGTTCTTATTCAAGAGGTAAGCCACTAGATTTGCTGACTGTGTATCGGTCTGAATTCTAAAATTGGCAGACACCATCAGCATGTACATATTACAGGTGATGTTGCTGACAAAGTCAAGTCAGCGTTAGCAAAGTACTTTGAAATTCATTTTTTATAAAAACATTTCTCATCTAATTGAAATTCAGATGGCATATCTAACTGTAATTAGTGATTAAGGTATTTCCGCCTACATAACACATTGCAGTGGTGGATTATACTTATTACGATGGCGGTGGCAGTGTTGGATGTGACTGAAACGAGCTGGAACGTCGTCTTTCCTGCAGGTGCAGAACCTGCGCTCTGCCGTGTCCCGCATGGCGGTGGTGTCCTTGAGGGAGTTGTACTCCAGCCTGCAGAAAGGGATGGACCAGGAAGTGGAGGCTACAGCTAAGGTCCTCCTTCACAAAGCAGCGGAGTCCAATGCCTTCATCAGGCAGGACGTGGACACAGCTCTGGACAGCATGGTGCAGAACTGCACCCCCATTCGGAGCATGAACGCCCTTCTCGCTGGAGGACTCTGGTCAGTTAGCCTGCAGTGAGCTTTAAACTGTGGCTTTCAGATAGCAACAACAGTCACAAGAAGCTAACAAAGCACTGATTTTGGCTGCTGTTTTTACTTTTCCATTGTTATTTCAAAATATTGCCCTGGCCTATATCAATATTTTTAGTTATTTATCCTGTTAAATATTATTTTTATTGCATTCCACCTCCTCTCTTCTGATCCAAACTGCCCTTCACACCGCTTAAAGAATAGGCTAGTCAGCTAGCTTACAGAGGACATGCAAACATTTTCTGTTTAAAAAATACAGATGTACACTCACTGGTGCAAACTAAGCCATCGAATAGAATATGATAATTTGATTGTGCACTTAGATCATACATATGGGTATTAAGTTTCTTTATAGAAGCTAAAAGTTGTAGGCCTACTGTATACATTGATTGGATGGATTAATAGTTATTACCTTCTTTTTTTGAATGCCCTAATTTTTTTCCTTCTGTTTTCCTCAAAAGTCATCTGAATGCTGCAGTAAGAAAGTGTACTGCTCTGCACTTGGCTACTTTGGTAGAGAAGATTGGCGCTGGCCGCTTATTGTCTGGGGCGAAAGACGTCATAGCGAGAATTATCCCTGCAGTCTCCAAGTTGGCACAGGACGCTTCCCAAGAAACCAGGTTAGTACTGGGATCAGAACGAGAATTCTACAAAGCTTATTCAGTTTCCCAGATACTAATCTTTTGCTGATTCTTTTAGTCTCCTAGTCTGATACTCTGAAGTCAGCAAATGCTGCTAAATTGTAGAGTAATAGAAGCACTATCATGTTTTCTACACACAGACGGCCTTGTAAAATTGTGACCTGGTAAGATAAATGGTCGGTGTGCTGTGAGTTACGGGTCTCTCACTCACGGTTCTCTCCTGTTTTGGGGTCTGTTCTTTGTCTCAGGCGCTTGGGCCGGCGTATGCTGCTGTTCCTGTCCTCCCACCATGACTTTGATAAGATGGTGGAAAAGTGCATCCCTGCCAAAGACCTGGCAACCATCAGGAACACTGTCCTCACTCTGAAATCCAAGGTAGCGATTCATGTTTGGATACATGATGAGGATTTTTTTTTTATGCCATTCAGCCACTATGCCCCATGTTTACTCACTAAACAAAGCTTATTCACAAAACTTTTAGGTGAAACAGACTGCAATAAAAAAACCATCTAAACTGTGATGGTAGACATATATTAGGGTGCCCGCCAAACCAATGTAAAAAATTAAAGTTGGCAATTTTGACTGTGGTACCCTCCCAAATTGTAGTGCCAGCTTTGTTTATAAACACTGCAAAGTTTCAGAGCTGTAGGTTAATATTTACTGGTGGCTCAACATGAATAAAGTTGATACTATATGGCGAAGACACTTATGGTACCTGAGTGAAGAATTAATCGCTCTTGCATTCTTTGATGGTGTGAACAGCAACATCAAAAGAAATATGATTACTGCCCTTCAGAAAGCCGGCTCTGATGAAACTAAGCCACCAAAACGGATCGAGATTGAACCTGGTGTCATTCCTGAAAAGGAACTCCAAGACTTTGGCACAAACAGAACAATATCATTCTTTCACACTCTTGGGTTGAATGCAGACTTCCTTACACAAGCAGATCCTGACACTTGGCAGAAATGTGACGACTTTCTACAAGCAAAGAAATATGTTGACAGTTTGGCCGTGGTAAATGATTGAGCAGAGCGAGCAGTAAAACTGATGCAGGACTTCAACACTTCCAATTACAACAAATGAAGATCAGAAACAGTATCTTCTGCAGGCAGTCTTGAGCCACAGAGCCAGATATCCCGTCGCCAGGAAATCATTGTTTGCAGAGCCTGGCAGTGTTGCAGATGACATTCAGCACTAGCAGTAGCAGCACAGCATCGCAGACTGCGTGAATTTTATAATTCTTTGGACTGGCTGTAGCATAAACTTAGTTAAAGCAGTTGTGAATTCACTTTAAAATAATACAATTTGAGTTGTGATTATATATGATAGTGCATTAATAATTTGACATTGGTTGATGAGACATAAAGTAAACATTAACTGCCCAGCACTAGCGGCTATCGTATATTAACCAATGTGTTAACTTTATACACATTGAGCCACCTTTAAATATTCAATAAAAATTTTGAAAAAATTACAGTGATTTACTATCATGCCATATAACAAACTGAGAGGGTACCACATGTGAAATTCAGAAGTTCGTTTTTGGCGGGCACCCTAACATATATTGTAAACAAATAATAAAGTACAGGGCAGTGCGTGGCACCACACAGTGTATTTACAGTAAGGCATGCACAGTGTAGTCCCAGACCCAGTAGTTAAAGGACAGAGCATGGTTCAAAATGAACCGGCTTGAAACCTTTGGGATAGAATCAAAGTATGAAGCAATATGTGGACTTCAATATCATCACTCCATGTTTTGTGGTGATTCGTACGTGTGTATTCCCAGGAGAGGACAAAGGTGTCTAGGAATGCGAAGATATAAGATGCGTCAGCCTCGTCTGGAGCAGCAAGAAGCTCCAGCCGCACAGGTGGAGCGTCAGAACACGCAACGAATGAAGCGCAGCCTTAGGCACACGGTGAGGGACGTGAGCCCAGACGACGCGGCACCTCTGAAAGGTAACGGCTGATTTCAGCGAACGCTCCCCTCTTGTATCTTGAGAACCTTACCGTACCGCTTACCCGTGAACTCTATCCCAGCTGTGGAGTCATGCGTACCTCCTCCTCAGTTTGCCAGCAGGTGAATATTTAAACAGTTAATCAAAACAACAACAACAAAAAAGTGCATCCTGATTGGAACTGCTTTGATGTTTGCAATTTTTGATGGTGTTGATGTTGGTTTAATTTGATTGCAGCCATTTTCTGTTTGGACACTATAACCCAATCCTTGTGTTTTCTCTCTTGTGTGTGTTCAGCAAAGACAGCAGCAGAGCACACATCCACAGCATTGCAGACAAGACAGAGTACGTCAAGCATCTCAAGGCCCTGCTGGGTTCAAAAGACTTCAGCGAGCCCATCAAGGGCATTGATCAGCTGGTGGCCCACTGCGAGGACAACCCATATATGGTCGTGGGCAACATGTTCCTGGTAACACATTTGAACTGAATAGATTTTTAATGTTTTCAGTAGCTTTCAGAAGTGATCTGTATGGGGGGTCATACGTTGGAGAACATTAAATGCTGGCACATCTGAAGAAATGTCAAAAGCTTAGATGCTTCAGAGTAGAAAATATTACAACAATCAGTTTTAAGTATTACAGTGGAGGGCAGTCGTGTCCATTGTTAGTGTGAGCTTGTTTTACAATGTATGTGAAGATTTCACCCAAGCGTATCCTTGAAATTGCATTAAACCAAAGAATCCAAGTGAATGACTTATGAAAAAATCAGTCGGTTGAAATGAAAGGGCTTGAAATCAAATCAGCTCCAGGGCTTAACGGCACTGATATGGTGAGTGCCTGATGAATGCATGGGCGGCTTGCTCTATACCTCTCTTCCTCTGCTACAGGTATTTGATGCTTTCAAAGCACGACTGCAAGGTTAACCTCTATGCCTTGGAGGCCTTACAGAAGATAATCACACTGCTCAGAGACAACCTGGTCCAAGTGGTCTACATCTTAGTCCCAGCTATAGTGGACAATCACCTCAACTCCAAGAATAACGCCATCTACATGGCAACAATAGTTGCCATTCAAGCTCTCATCAATAACCTTGGTGGGTTCTTTTCTCTCTTTACAAAACATCTTGAAGGACACATGCCACTGGGCTTTAGAAAAACAACAACAACAATGATTGTGTTCTGTTTTACCTTTGTATCTTTTGATGAAAGGTTGCTAGGTTGGGAAAAAGGTTCACACAAATCAGTAAAAGAATGTTCTTGCTCTTTGGCTAGATGTTTGTGGTGCAGATCAAATGAAAATCTCCTTTCATATTAAGGCACAGTCCAATATAAAGAAAAAATATTTCTGTAAGACTGACAGGAGATCTTGCATTATCTGACAGCAGATAGTTAAATAATGGAGTTTACAGTGGATGTGCTTAGGCTCTTTTGTTCAATATACAGTGTCTAATCTTTTGTGGTTGTGTATACAGAAATATTCTACAAATTCAAATACATTTATCAAAAAACAATTCTTTCAGAAAGTAATTCCACTGATATGCTAAGAGATGCCAGAGATAAAAAAAAGATAAAAGATTTACCAGAAATACTTTAATTCCTATATTAATTAATAATATTTATAATATTGATAATAATCATTCCAGAGAGTTACCATAGTTACCAAATACTGTCACTTTAGTTTAATTAAATCTTTCTAGGTTAAAAAAATGCTTCTGTAATAACCCAGTGCTGTCCAGGGTTGATTTATTTATCTTTGTTCCTTTTAAATGTTCTTTTTATAGAGCTGGTTAGGGAACTCTACCCCTGCAAGCCACAACTGGTTGAGCAGAAGGTGCTTCCTCTGCTCTGGTACCTCCTGGGGACCTCCAGCAACAGTGGTACGGTCCACGGGAGGGGTGGAAGCGTGAGAGGGGCCACTGTCCACCTATGCCAAGCCCTTCATGCCCACATGGGTCCGGCGCTGCTGGACTGTGCTGCTTCCCAACCTTCCAATATCCGCAAGAGCCTAAGAGAGTTTGTGAAGAACCTCCCGATCAACTGAGAGCTGCAAGCCAGACCTCCAGACCAAAATAAAGCCCAACATGGATTCTACTTGAAGATGGAGATGTTTGTGTATTTCTTACTGTGCCTGCACTTTAAATGAAAGAGAGAGGAAGAAAGTCAAACGTTTTTAACATTTTGAATTAGCAGAAAGCTAAATCCTTAAACTCAGAAGTCCTTTTAAATAAGGAGCACAGATTTTAGCGAATCACATCAGGTTTAACATGCCTAGGAGCTCTGCTCTTTTTGCATTTTGAAATACTAACACTTATCATGATAACTGTTGTCATGGTGACTATAGATATATATTGTTCTATGATTGTTATTTTCTGTTGACATATCCTGAGGTAACTGTGCAGAATGTAATTTATCACATGCACAAGGAACAAGGATCTATAGTCTTTTTGTTGTTTGGTATGTGTAATGTGACTTTTCAATGAGGAGTCTTAAAAAATGAAAAAGCTACGACTCACAAAATTACTTTTGTATTCTATAGCCAGGGCTTAATTTGAGCCGGATCCTGCCGGAACAGGATCCAGGAACTCTCATTTTGAAGGGTGCGTTCTGGGAACTGTCTGCCTTGATCCAGTAACTTTCAAGCCTACTAATTATAAGTTATGAAGAAATCTGTATGCACTTCTGCACTTAAACACTTATAAAACACATGTAAATAATTTAAAAGTAATTTATATATACAAATTGGCTTGTTATTTTAACATTTGTGTGCCTAAGCGTTTTGTGATCCGGTGACATTGTAATTTTGTTTTGCGATCCGGTGACATTGTTGGCCTCTGACCCCTTGTCTCATGCCGCTGTTTGCGTTCTGGCATCGTTTGATTTTCAAAGTAAGCACTGTGTATAGCTAATAAGTGTAATGGCACAGTATTAACTTAACTCATTCTAACTGTCAATAAAAGCTTGTTACTCATATGATTGCAATTATATTTCTGTATGTGCTAAAAACAATTGACAAACACCTATAAAAACCAGAGGGCAGCAGATCATGTGAAAATATAATATTTGTGTCATTCTCAAAACTTTTGGCCATGACTGTAGACCAGGATAATGACTAGGCCTGTGTTGAAAAAATCGATTTTCCGATTCAGAATCGATTCGCATATGATGATCTGATTATCGATTCGTACGTCCAAAGATCGATTTTTTAGTGAACTTTTACCCCCGCGTGATGACGAGACGAGTCACAGGTGAGGATTATCACAAGACGCACCCGCACCCACGGAGATACGCAGACGAGTAGACGCAGACAACGTTAACACACGCCCAACAGGGAGGGGTCGGGGACCGTAACGTGACAGTTCTGTTATTATATTCTTACTTTAAAGAAAAATACACGTTTACATTTTATACTTTCAGTTTATTAAGTGTGAGCACTTTTAAAATAAAAATGCATTTGGTAGCAACAGCTTTTGGGTGACTTCTTAATTATTTCAATCATAATAATAATGCACTGGTTAGTGTCCCAGTAGGAGTCCACTGTTGCAGATATAGACACCTCAAAGATGTCCTCTGTTTATTGTCCTGGATTACCTTTCTTGAAGGTAGATTTATGATTACCCTTTTCACCAGTCTTCCAGCCATCAGTAACTACCAACTACCAGTAACTATTTGCTGATTAATATTGATGACTAGTTTTAACATGTTGCTTCTGTACATAGTCAGGAAACAGCTCAAATAAATACATTTTTAATAACACTAAACCCCGAATTGGATCGAATCGATTAAATCGGATTAAATCGAAATAAATCGATTCTTAATCTTCAGAATGGGAATCGGATCGATTCTTGAAATTTGAATCGATACCCAGCCCTAATAATGACACTACAGAATTTCTTCACAGAGCCTCAGCCATGGGAGTCAAGAGCACACCACCTGAAACAAAATTCAAGACAAAATTAGTCCCGCCTGTATATTTACAAAGTACGGTGATAAAGCTATTGAATCAGTTTCTTTAACATCCTCCCCCCCCCCCCCCCCCATCAGACTCCACCATGTCAAGAGTAGAGGTGCACTTTTCTCGCCACAGACATTCAGAGCCCAGTGCAAAATCATCACAGGAGGAAACCTTCAGACTCCAGATTCAAGACTTAGTCAATCACGTACCTCATCCCCAGGATGCATGGACGATGTCCCCTGAAAGAGAAAACAATTGTCTTAGATTAACAGTCATGGCCTTTTATTCTGAATTGGTCTTATGCTTGTTTCCCGTGTTAGACATCTGTGACCACTGAATTCTGTAACCAGAGACCACCATGCATGTGTCGTCAAGAAATAAGGTAGGGTCAAATCCTGTTAACTGCACATGGGTACTCAATCGTTGATTGTAGTTTATAAGGAAATTAAAGCTCATTTCAAAATGAATTATTTATTTAGTGTGTATTTCTTGATTAAGATATGTGCTTGTATATACTTAGATATTTGTTAATGACATATTTGGCATTCTTAGCGAGGAGCAAAGTAAATTTTTCATTGTATCTAAGGAAACCTGTTCCCTCTGTGCATATGACAAACTCTGAATTTGAAAAGATTAGGTAGGCCTAAATGACGTTCATCACCGGTTAAGGATGCCCTCGCCGGAATACCGAAAGGGTTCGCCCTGAAATATTAATAATCCCCTCAGTCTCTGCCATGTCATTAGTAGAGACGCACTTTTGTCACAATGTACTTTTGGAGCCCAGTGCAAAACATCACGAGAAACTTTATTGGTATATGCACAGTAAAGAAACGTGTTGCTCTGTACAACGAAATAGTAATAAAGGATAAAATAAGCATGCAACATTATGATAAGTATTCATAAATGGAAATGTAAACGAAACAGAAATATAAACTGCTAAGAAGTTTATGTACATACAGTCATTGTGCAGTAGCGAGCTACATTGCTTGTTGTCAGACTGGTATGAAAACCCAATAGACTCAGCACACTTACAAATTGTCTAAACACACCTGGCACTGCCACATAATCTCCTTTCTGCATTTGCCACATGTGAACCTTTTACAAAAACCACAACGCTTAGTGGCACGGTTACTCTTGCAGCCACACTTAACCTGGCACAATGCCCTTTTCCCTGTGTCAGGTGTGGGTTGTTGCTGCTGAAACTCTACCTTGGACACCTCCTTGGCTTCCATATGAGACTGTGCAAGTTCTGTTGCAAGCTTCACCAAGAACTCGGACCGTCTCTCTTTTACCCCAGTGCATGCTTGAAAAAGCACATGTGCATTCAGGCATGAAATGTCAATCATGTTATAAAACACAGCGACTGGCCAACGCCGTGTTCCTGAACGTACACTGTACTTTCGCACCATCTGGTCCATGACATCCACACCACATTTTAGGCTGTTGTAGTCTGTGATTGTGTTTGGCTTTTTTTTTCGGGTGTCTCCAATCTCCACCGTACTGTGCATGCTACTGAGGATGCAGACAGTCTTTTTCCGTCTGGGCGCGTAAACGGTCAGCGTGGCACCAGAGGTTGAAAACACCTGTGTACTAAATTCCTCACGGCCCAAATTCTTTTTGACAGAGTCTGGAAGCTCACGACGAATCTTGTTTACTGTGCCAAGGAGGGTGGTCTTCCGGCCCAGCAACTGCCTTGCTAGTGACAGTGAGGTGAAAAAATTGTCTGTGGTAACAGTTCTTCCTTGGTCCATAAATGGTTCCATAAGCTTCATCACCACATTTTCCGATAGTCTTTCCCCCACGGGACGACTGGAGTCTTTGCCAAGATATGGGATGATGTTGCATACATACTTGGATTTCAGGTCACATGCCACCCAGAACTTTATCCCAAACTTGTCGGGTTTTGTTGCAATGTACTGAAGAAAAGAGCAACGGGTCTTAGTTGGAAAAAGTTGCTCATCTATGGTGATATGCCTTCCTGGGTTGTAACAAGTGATGCAATTGGCAGCGAAAGACCCCCAAACATTAGAGATTGCAGCAAACCGGTCAGTTGCAGCTCGTTCACTGCGTGTGTACTTGTCGTCAAAGTGAAGGTGCTGCATGATGTCCTGGAAGCGGTTTCGCGACATAATCTTGGTGATTAAGGGCACTCCCAGTGTTGTAGACCATGAGTCATGCACCGCTGGAAGGCGCACAACACCTCGCAGGATGAGGATTGCAATGAACGCCTTTAGCTCAGCGAGGGACATGAACCAGTTTTCTTGCTGTGTCTGGCGTGCATGCTGGACAGTCCACCCCTGTATGATCCGAAGCATTTCAATAGAAACGAAACAGAGGAAACTCTGTAAGCGACTCGATTCTTTCCGTAGGGCAAACGCAGTTGGCTCTCCATTCGTGGTATTGCATTTACTTGGGCTTGGATGCACTCCATCATGTCTTCCGATCTGTTCTTCATGCCACACTGTGCCGTCTTTTGCAGTCTCTGTCAGCCGCCCGTGTGTCTCCACGCGACCCCTCTTTACTGGTGATGAAGTCTCCTCATCTACAGGACCATATGTTTGAGATTTGATTAGTGAAAGGTTGAAATAATGTGAAATTGACAAACATAATATTTGAAACATAGCCGGCGATTGGCGGGTTCACACACAAATAGGCATTCTGGCCTTAATGGGGCCATAAATAAATTAATGTGTGCACAAAAAGATTCAATTGAGGCACTAAAGGCCCAAAACGATCAAAATGTGTATTGGGAAATTGAGTCAGATCAAAGAACTAAATCACATGCTGAGATCAGCAGTGTGTGTGTGTGTGTATGGGGTCTTATGTATGTACTATTCAGTCAGTTCCAGTATTTGGCCAGTAAATGGAGCCCATGTAATACCATACTGATATTACAGTAATGAAATAAGACATTTTAGTGAAATAAAAGGTTCATTTCTGGTCAAGCAGTGCACCTTTTGTTATGAGATCTAATTGCAAAGTTATTTATCTCATTGATCTGACTCATACAAGACCCTTTATTTGTCTGTATTCTGCATAACAGGATTGCAGCATGAGTTTTTATGATTTCTTAGGTTTTTGGACAATGTAGCGACAGGCCAATTTGAACCAAACTTGGCATACCTGAAGGACCTCAGTCTATAAAAGGCTTTGAAATTGGGAGTTGATCAACATGTTTATATGAATTATAGCAATATAGGTCATATATGGCCTCAATGATATAATGGGAAAATGGACCCACCTGAAAATAAAAAAAAATCCAACAATTTTTAAAAATAGTTTACCTACAGTGTCTACAGATTATGCCCATGCCACTCTTGCCATCATTGGATCAAATTCCTAGGACTAGTTAGAAAAGTGCTATTTTCAAACAATTGATGAATGTGACAAAACTACGCCTTTTTTAATAGGACTTGTAATTGCAAAGTTGTCAGGTGGACTGCAAGGAATCAAAAGAATCAAGTTTCATTTTCCTAAGCAAAGATTTGGAAAAGTTATGCATGATTCACAAATAGTGCCACCTAGTGGCCAAATGTTTCAAAACTGCACAGTGTGACAGTCCTGAGATGTGTGTGAACCCTAAATTGCAAAAATAGGTTTCCCCACACTACGTGTGTGAACCCCAATTATAATTCCAAAACATCTCAAGTATGCCACCTTGGAAGTAATGTAGGATTGTTTTCACACAGCAATACGTGGCATATATATATATATTTTTTTTTATTTAAAAAAAATAAAAAATTGAAAACTCGCGGGTTTAGTGTTGACAGTGGGAGCAAACCTGGAACAACAAATCAGACATGGATTTAACGAGAGAAGGCAGTCCTGCCAAAAAAGCTAAGCGTACGTGTAAGTACCTTGACGAATGGGACAGGGAATTTACTTTCCTAAAGAGGAGCATGAAGGGGCATAGCTACTCATTCTGTAAGATATGTAGCTGTGATTTTAGTGCCTCTCATGGGGGAAGGAACGATGTCCGTCAGCACGAACAATCTGCCAAGCACGAACGCGGGCTAAAGGCACAGAAATATGCCCAGGAGATGTCCCCGTTTGTATCTAGAAATACCACTAGAAAATTGAATTTTTTTATTCATTTGTAGTTCAAAACATAATTGGGGTGTTTATTCTTCACTTTTTGCCACTCCAAAGATGTTTTCGTCTCTCCTACAGCCTCGATTGCAGCTATATGTAAATAACCGATTATGCAAATTAGGCGATGACGTCATATACGTGAAATGTCCCGTATTTTTAAATACAAAACTTGACAGGTATGTTGCGGTGTGTGTGTGCGCGGTGGCGACGTGCGGTGTGTGTGTGTGTGTGTGAGGGGAGGGGGGGTGACGTGGTGATTATCTGCTGGTCATCCGCATCTTCATCCCCTCCCCTGTGAGGCCAGCTTTGATTGGCTCTTGCTCAGACTCATCATCAGTGCTGGACCCCAGGAAGTGGGCGGTAGGTCATTTCCTGCACTGCCATGGCTGACGTGATGGACAGTGTTGCCAAGAAGTCCTGCTGAACTCTGGTTAAGGTCAGAGATCAGAAAGTCATTTCAGGTGGTTGTGGCAAACCAGTTAATAGAAATTATATTTATATTTCCAGATATAATTACATAATGGTAAACCAGCAGAATTAATAAGTATTAGGGGTGGGCATAGATTAATTTTTTAAAATCTAGATTAAACTCACTGAAATCTTGAAATTAATCTAGATTAAAATTGCTCATTCAGAATATGTGTGCTACCCAAGTAATGACTAAAAGTCAGTCTTTGTTTTATTTATTTCTTGTAAAGTGTCCTTGAGTGTTGTGAAAGGCGCTTTTAAATAAAATGTATTATTATTATTATGATGTATACAATGCTAATATCGGAATTAATTTAATATACACAAAGAAGCGGTTTGCTGCGAGATATTGTTAGGTTTCTCATTAAATGGCTTCAATAATATCTAAGTATAATCATGCTCTGGAGCTCTGTTCACTGAATTCCAAACACATGTTCCCATGAAGCTCAGCCAATCAGAATGAGCGCTCCAGGTCCTTCACTAACTCCGCCCCTCACTGTCTCTGCTCTTTGCAGGAGCTGGAGGAGAGCTTCCACATTAGCAGGATGGAGCAGATCGCCTTTGAATTCAATGTGCTGGTGTCTCTAGAGATGGTCCTCTACCTGCCCGAGAGCAGGTCACAACGCACTACCACCTGAGCCTTCCAGTCCCAGCCAGCCCAGCCAGAACTGACGCCCCCTTTGAGTGGGTGTGGTTTTGCAGACCGGCCTCAGGGAGGACTTCAGCACAACACTAAGTGCTTGTGGGTTAAATTGAACATTTGTTCTTGCTTTTTGTGTTTGTTTTTGGGTCTTATGCGAGGGTAATTAAATGACAGTAATATTAGCTAAAGCACTTAAATCAACTCCAAACACTCAAATAATAAGAGAGATTTCCTTAAACCTCTCTTTAAACATTATCTGTAGAACCAGCCTGCGCACCACGGACTTGTGCTAACGGGCCACCCAATGGAGGATGGGTTCCCTTTTGAGTCTTGGTCCTCCCAAGGTTTCTTCCTAATCCCCACCACCATAGGGAGTTTTTCCTTGCCACTGTCGCCTTGGCTTGCTCATTAGGGATCTGGACCCATACGATTGTAAAGCTGCTTTGTGACGTGTTGTGAAAGCTATATAAATAAATTTGACTTTGACTATACAACAAAAATAACTTCTATGTTTAATTTACAGTAGAACTATAATCCACACACTGAAACAGCATATATAATTTACTATAGCTATAAATTATTATACATCTAAGCATTCCTGCTTTTAACCTATTAATGGTGATTATGTGTATAATTTTATGCAATGTATGTTTTTTTTTTTTATAGTTTGTCACTTGTACTACATCACTGTCCCACTAGTGGGCAGTATTTGACAGGGAGCTGTGTTGAGACCAGAGACCGTATGTATATATATATATATACATATACTCTCAGAGGGCCTAAAAATATTCTTAAAACATAAATATATATAATATAATTTATCCAATTTTATTTAATCCACTTACAGTTTGACAATCGACATCTAAACAATTAGAAAAATATAAGCAAATACATTATTCACCCGTGTCAATCCAGAATTAGACAGATGATGTAATGTGAATTATGGTGATTTATTTTATTTTTTTTTTCTCTAACCTTAAAATGATCCCTTTAAGGTCACGGGTCGGCAACCCGCGGCTCCGGAGCCGCATGCAGCTCTTTATCCCTGTGATGCAGCTCAGCTTTTGAATAGAATTAATGAGTATTTAATTAACGTATATTATTTTTGAGACTTTAAAAAATGTTCGGGTGGAATTTTACAAATGTCCGGTATTTACTTTCGCTTTGCTTGAGTGACATGTCATCGTCACTGAAATAAATTTCCAGTTATTTTGCTTTTGTGGCTCCGAGTCAAAAAGGTTGCCGACCCCTGCTTTAGGTCATGCTAGTCTGTAAATATTGGCTGCAATGTTAAGGTACAGTGCAATATGATTAATTGTATAAAATGCTTTCACTTTTATATGTAAAATTGACACAACACAATACATTATGTATTTCTTAACTTTTACTGTATTTGTAAAAAAATTTAATGAATACAATAGTAATACAATTGACAGAATAAATTGAAATTGTTTTAATTGTTCATGAGTTCATGTCTTCATTATGATTTTCCATTGCTTGGTCATAGAGAGGTATTTTGGCATGTAAGTGTTAAAGAAAAACATGTCACACCTCCTTTTCACCTCTTCTAATACACTGCTATCTCTGTAAACTCGCTGCATAAAGATATCATCATGGGCACAGATAACTAAATCACACCACTGCATACCAGTAATCAATAACTGGAACTGGATTTGCCAATAATAACAATGGCTCTCCTTCATTTTGTGTAGGCCTTGTGCCACTTTGAGGAATTTGCAGTCTACATAGCTTTGTGCATTTGGGCACTTAATTTCAACAAGCCCAAATGATGGACGCTCAAGTGTGTCATACACAAGTCCATCAGGTGATGCACCCAGCCAAGATGCATCTGGATGAATCACTAGCCCACACTTGGTCAAGTTCAAGTTTTTCAGAACTGCATAGTCCTTTAAGGCCCCTGTTTCCATTTCAAGTCCTCTCTTCATGTGTGCTGTTTGTCGTGTCCCTCGGATTATCCTTTCTGCCAGGCTTTCTGCAGCACCTGGACCTCTAACGTGGCTCACCTCTCTGAAATGTGAGGCAGTCACTCTTTCTCTCCTAAGTGAATGCCACTCAGGTGTAGCACTTTGGGATCTTGTTGCCTCCTCAATAAGGTGTGATTGTGACAAGGTCACAGAAAGTGAGCTTAGGTGTAGCTGTTCTTGGTGTGTTGGCACAAATGAATATTCAGGTGGGCTTAGATGGTAACATTCTAGTGGCAGACTCGGGAATGGGGGTGCATCCTCATGTATGACAACACTGTCAGATGGAGGTGGTGGTTGTTGATAGGACAGTACACTGCCAACTTGTACCTTCCCAAAGATGGAGTCCACAAGTGGCTTGTCAGGCGAGATGTTCATTGTGCAGATGAGTGGAAGAGAATCTGCTTTGATTCCAGCGTAGACTGGTCCATGATTGAGGGTGGCCGGGTGTGGGAGCTCACCGCTGTAGCCCTTGAAAAGTGTACTTCTGAAATAAAAGAAGAGTGAATAACATTTATTTTTACACATTGTAATCTGTTCACCAGCACAACTGATTGTGAATCACATATCACATGTCATCTGAAGTACAACGAGGCTAAATTAAATCTTGAAGAGAACAGGGTCTTATCAGATGATCAAAAGCATTCATTTTTTTTACCACACACTGTAATCTGCCTATTAAATTTGGTACTACATACCTAACTCCACTGGCTGTAGTAGCACCTGGTTTTGGCTTTAGGACAACCATGGCATCCACGGGTCCAGGCTTCACCCCCTATTAATTTAAAAGATGGTGTTAGTAAAGTGACTGTGATACATTAACTAACATTAAATAATGAAATAAGACAAACCATTGTTGGTGATTTATGCCACTTCTGTTCTGTCTGTGTGCATGAAAGGACAGGAGGGATCGACAGACATGCCAGATTCAGAATAATGAGCAGTCTGGAAAAGCAATGCAACCAAGTGTTTGCAGATTCCGCAACTAGCAACACAAGAGCAGTTGCTCTTAATGAGCACAACTGGCATTGAATCACGTAATGTCATCTGAAATACACAAGAGGCAATATTTAATATCTTGAAAAGAAGACTTCAGCAATGTCAATAGGCGCAATATCTGTCCCATCATGTTGGTAGTGGTGAATGTCACTTGTCTATTGTCTCATGTAACGTTTGTGCTGTTTTGCATCACTCTTAAAACACTTGGCTATACTGTCTTTCTATTCTACAGTGTTGTGCATGGTTCAATCTACTAGTTCACTGAGCAACTATAAACTAAATATATTTTAGATTTAAACTTCATTTTCACTCCAGATGAAATGCTTACACATAGGAGTGAAACAGGCCTACTTATATTTATATTATTTTGTTGTTTCCACCACCAACAACAGAACAGTGCAGGTTTTACTTCAACTGCTTCTTGAAGAGTGTTATCAGAATATGTTAATAGGTGTAAGTGTTGCAGCCATATGTTAATAAAGAAGTTAAGATGAAAGATTTGAAAGACAGATTGACAGATTTTAGAAAATGCAGTTTGAAGAATAGCTGAGGTGAACTATATTCTGCTTTTGAGTCATAGAGGTAGATAACAATAGCTCGAACTGTAAAATAAACTCCCATTGGTTTACTATAGGCAAAATAGACTGCTAATGATTCCCACTCAGCTACTCTGCATTTGGCTACCATTGTAAGCTTTGAAAACCAATGCCTATGGTTATCACAGCTTACGTGAAGTAAGAGCAAGGATAAAAGATTGAACTTGTGTTGAACTCACTTTTGAACTTGTTCAACAGAACTTTGAACGTGACACTGAACAGAACTCGTGTCATTTTAACCAGTCCTACTCTCAGCTGGTGTGGCGTATCTGTTTTCTTCATAGATCTGTAGCAGTGAGCCCTCACTGTTATCTCGTTAGCCTTACTTTTGCCTGATACTTCCATCAGAAATACAAACATGTTTTAAAAAGGCATTTCTAGTACTAGGACAGGTTGGTTCGTTACTAAAAACAACATCACTTCATTAGACTGCCACCTCAGGCTAGCTAGCTAACTAGCGTCGGCCACTTACCTTCAAAATTGCAGAGGTAGGATGAAACGTAGAACTTGAAACCCTTTTCAAGTTGACTCTGTGTCGTTGTACTTGATGCTCTGACAATACGACGCACATCGTTGACGGTAAATTTCGGGAACTCCAACAGGCACCTTGTGAATTTAGACTCGGCCATGACATCGACACTTCCGCATACCAACCGGAAATACGGTACCATCCTGACACCAACGAGGAAGTGGTGCGTGCACCTAGGCCAATCAGCGCAATACCAGTTTCAAATGACAGCAAAATTGACCAATCATATCTTCCCTCTTAGTGGGCGGGCTTAACTGTATGATAATTTCTGCCCGCTGTGGCGACGCTAGCTGTCGTTAGCGTTATTATTTATTTATTATTTACTTTTTTGTACATATGCTACTCAACTTGTTTAACTCTGATTCCTTGTATTACCACTTGTGCCTTGTTTTTGTTTGTAAGCGATTATTGTAAATAAAGGTAAAAAAAAAAAAGGTTATTGTAGCAGCCTGGCTGAGTTGGTGTTTTGGTTAGAATAACAGGAAATTGTGATATCACGTGATACTCAACTTTGGAACGTTTGGTTTAGAATGTTTGGTTGGGAAGGTGGAATGTTTGGATTCAGTTTTGATGCTGAAAAGCTCAAAACAAGTCGCACGACATTTTGCTGAGAATTACAAACCTAAATAATCTAACAAATCTTTCTATTTTTTCTAGATCTTTCTCTCTTTCTATTCTTTCTATTTTTCAGGTGGAGAATGAGTTTTTACCCCAGGACAACTGACCAGCCAAGGCCTGGACAGGAACAGAACCACTTCAAAGACACACCAGGTTTTACCACTCATGGTGAGAAAAATACATTTTCATATACTGTACATCATTTTATACTTCTATGTAAGACAGTATATTAATTCTTATGAGTATGGATTTCCATAGGCTTATTCATAATAATTAAAAGTTAAATATACCCATTTATATAGTAGGTTTCTAAGGTTCAGAAAAATAACATGTTTATTTATTCTAGTGATGACTGTCAAGCTCTTTATTTCATGTGTACAGGATAATGTAATTAATGGAGCATGGGTTATTTCTTTGATTTCTTTGACTCAGCACAATTTTCATAAATCCCACCATGTTACATATATGTATTAACATTGTCCATGTGGCCATGGAAAAAGCAAATAAAAATATTTTTTTTTAAAAAGAAACAGATTTCTAACATGACATCACATTCTTAAGCATTCTCCCCACATTCTAATGGCATCACATGGCACCATAGCCCTTGTTATAATCACTTGTTCATTGGGAAACACTTACAAGGCATTTGAGCCTCACTGGGAGGCGTGCTGGGTTTCACTTTACCTGCTGTGGGATTTTCAGGTGTGCCCTACAACCCCCAAGCGACAGTGATCCACACGGATCCCTGTGGACCAGCACCCTTCCCTCACAGAAGGACGGCGGGACCCTCAGATGTCGGCCATGTTAACATCCCTGTAGAAGGACCACTCCACACTGGTACTGTGTAACACTGAAGATTACATGCGTATTCAACAAACCAAATAATCATGCATGATGAAGTAGAAAAAAACATTTATTACATTTGTTTGTAAGGACTGGCAGAGGTGCAGAACCATCAGCTTTCTGCACATGACCTGACCAGTAAAACATCAGTTTTATCAGAAAATATGACATCACATATTCTTCAACATTGTAATGAATTCACATGGCACTGTAGCCCTGTGATATGTTTGGTGTAGAGTAGAGCACTTTAGAGTGGGCACCTTGACGACCCACATACAGTGTGGGTGTACTGTGACACTCTTTATCTGCTAGGCGGTTGTGTTTAGTCTAAGGTGATAATGCTTCGAATCATTGTTATACCAGCATAGTATAATACTGATAATACATGTATATGGATTACAGATGTCATTTTTCACTATTTTAGTACACCCCCAAACAATCTAAACAAAACATTGTCATGCTGCTTTGCTGGTTTCTGATACCTCATCTGGACTGTCTAGCAGTGTCTAGCAGAGGCGAGATGTGCTAGCCATGAGCAGAGCTAGGAGGTACTGTAGTTTGGCTCTTCAGTATCTACCAGTATCAGAATTAAAATAATTCTGAATTGTGCCAAAATAATTAAATTAGTGCTGTCAATTCCAGGTGCCGCGATTAAAAGTCCTCACCAGGATTTTGCTCTGGCTTCCTGGATTGTGTTGATTCCACTAATTTTACCTGAATTGCTAATTAGAAAATCTAGCAAGCTTGAGCAAAATCCTGGTGAGGACTTTTAATCGCGGCACCTGGAATTAACAGCACTAAATTAAATTGAATCAAATTGTATTGAAATGTAAGATTTCATGATGCAATGAACTAAAAGAATCATAACTAAGCTAAACTAAAACTGGGTCACACATATACTGAAGCTCTGATAAATGTCTTCCTGCTTCTGGGCTCACGGATGCCCTGCTTTCAGTTATTCAGTACTACTTCATTGTGCTGCCATTACATGAATTGTAGCAAGATGCATATGAGAAGTTGCCGTTCTCGGTCCATCTTGCTTGAATCATATTTCAGTGGCACTTTCAGATAAAGAAACATGCAACGTAGTACTAAGGCACTGAGAAATGTTATGGTGAGGTAATTTCTGCTAATGTCCTTATTCGCCCATGCAGGTGAAGTTGGCTCCAGCAGGTGTTCTAAACTGCCTGTGCTCACTTCACGCACGAGAGTGACCAGGTCAGGACTGATGAGGCCTTCTCCGCCCACCATCACAATGTTGCCTCCACTCCCCAAACCTGCTGGCCGAGAGCCACTCCGTGCCTTCAGGCCTGCCAAAGGTGAGCTCACTCTTTTGCTCTCCTGGAAATGGCATCCAAACCATTTGTTGCAGCAACTACAACAAAAAAAGTAAAAAAAAAAAAAAGTATTAAAAAAGCAAAAACTGCTTTGAAAGCCCTATAGGGGAGACCGGGTATGGTTGTAACATGGGGAGAGTTGTAACTCCATCAGTTCCACTGATCACGGATAAGATAGGAGTCATATGATCATTTCAGTATTTACCCAATTCCTCCCTGATCCCACATGGTGAATATCAAGGCTGTAAACAGGCACATGCCGATTCCATCGAGAAAAAACTGAATGTATTTCATGTTCCATTCTTTACTTTAGCTGTGATATGTTTGGTGTAGAGTAGAGCACTTTAGAGTGGGCACCTTGACAGCCCACATACAGTGACACTCGTTATCTGCTAGGCGGTTGTGTTTAGTCTAAGGCAGGGGTCTCCAACCTTTTTGAGACTGGGAGCTACTTCTTGGATACAAATTATTGCGGAGGGTTACCAGATTAGAACGCATCAATCGAACAAAAAGTTGGTTTGGGGGGGGGGGTGGGGGTGGCGAGGCGAACGAAAGTTGCGTGTAATAATAATAGTAGCAAAAACATGACGTGGCGACTCATGACGTGGGTGACCCCTGGTTTATTCAATATTGACGGCAGCCTAACTTTTTGATTGACAGCTAATTGAGCAATAGCAAACGAGAGAGAGTGTGTTATAGTGAATATATGTACATGCCGTTACTTGACAACGCGTCCGCGGAGTGATACAGAGAACGAGAATACCGTGCTGTTATCACACATATCTGCAGGGTTAGAACACTTCTCAACCAGTCGGATTGTGAACTAACTGTTGTATAATTGGCGAATAATCATTTAGTGTTAGAAGGGGAGGGACAACTGTGAATTTTGATTGGACATGAATTTAAGTAGATTTCTCGATGGGACCAATTAGGTTTACAAATTTATATGTAATTCATTGGCCCTTTGGCGAGCTATTCGGAAAGGGGTGGCGAGCTACTGGTAGCTCGCGAGCGACGTGTTGGAGACCCCTGGTCTAAGGTTATAATGCTTCGAATCATTGTTATACCAGCATAGTATAATACTGATAATACATGTATATGGATTACAGATGTCATTTATCACTATTTTAGTACACCCCCAAACAATATAAACAAAACATTGTCATGCTGCTTTGCTGGCTTCTGATACCTCATCTGGACTGCTGCCAAAGCATATATCTATTAATCTTTGTAATCTATGTAACATGGCTTCTTTAAGTATTGGGTATCACCTGGCCAGCGTTAAGCAGTGGTATGCAGCAGCAGTCTGTGTGATATAAGGAGTTTGTGCTTTGTACCTACTTCTGTTGGCAAGGACAATGTGAGCTTACAAGCAAGACTAGACTTGAATGTTTTATTGCAGTCAGTTGATTGTGCCAGCACCCCACTCCCCAGAATGCCAATCCCACATGCCAAAATATCCATTATCATAATCTATTATTATTTAAAATGCAGTATGATCTGCAGGTCTTAATTTCATATGCTGGTCTGAAGATTGAACGTGTCCTCTACAGTTCTGTCTGTGTTTCATGTCCAGGTTCAGTGGAGCCTCCCCAGCTCCACTCTCCAGGGTGGAGGAGAGAGAGAGTGGGGAGACTTCACCGGAGCGGAGGACATCTTCAACCCTTGCTCCCAGACATCTTCGAAGCAGCTAACCCCAGTGATGCTGGTAGAGGTGACTTATTGATGTTGGCTTTACTTTATATGTCATTGAAATACCTGTACAAAATGTAGAATTTATAATGTTGCATCATTTGTTTTGTGTTAAAATATTGCTAAATACGATATTTGGGAACAAGGAGATCAGTTAGTCAGAAACTTCACTCAGGTGTCAAGTGAGCGGAGCTAAACTCATGAGCATGGATGCCCTTTCCCACGCAGGTTTGCCCAAATCCAGCCGCTTGCTACCTGGGAACCCCCCCGGGTATTTCCTACTGCCCTCCTACCCTCTGGCCACTCTTCCGGGAGTGCAGCGAGATACAAGCCCTCGGCGCAGAGACCCGGGCCCGTGGAGGGACAGTACTGGTGAGTGCATGGCTACGTTGCTAAGAACGTGCTAGGCACACACAGTGAGGCATGGCTGGTTATTTGGGTGCCCGCTTAAGTTAAGTTGGTCTTGCACTAAGCTTGTCTTGCACTTGTTCCCACGTCAGTGGTAAATTGATGAGCAGATCTAATTTTGTGGTCATATATTCTATATGAATTTAATTTTAACCAACAAATGTGCATATACGTAGATCATTTATAGTCACCACTTGTCAAATGTACAAAATACTTAAATTCAAATTTGATGATCTTCATCTGACATGGTTTCACTCAGTAATGGAACAGTGTCTAGCAGAGGCGAGATGTGCTAGCCATTAGCAGAGCTAGGCTAATGTATCTACCAGTATCAGAATTAAAATAATTCTGAATTGTGCCAAAATAATTAAATTGAATCAAATTGTAAAACTGGGTCACACATATACTGAAGCTCTGATAAATGTCTTCCTGCTTCTGGGCTCACGGATGCCCTGCTTTCAGTTATTCAGTACTACTTCATTGTGCTGCCATTACATGAATTGTAGCAAGATGCATATGAGAAGTTGCCGTTCTCGGTCCATCTTGCTTGAATCATATTTCAGTGGCACTTTCAGATAAAGAAACATGCAACGTAGTACTAAGGCACTGAGAAATGTTATGGTGAGGTAATTTCTGCTAATGGCCTTATTCACCCATGCAGGTGAAGTTGGCTCCAGCAGGTGTTCCAAACTGCCTGTGCTCACTTCACGCACGAGAGGGACCTCGTCAGGACTGATGAGACCTTCTCCGCCCACCTCCCCAGTGGAAGCCCTGCAGGAGGAGAAGCCTGGCAGGAACCTCCACCTGGACCTCGCCCTCATACATGACCCAGATGAGGAGCCAGTGGACAAGGAGGAGGTCAGTAGGAACATATATCATGTTGTACATAGTTGGAGTATCTCAGTCTCAGATGCATTAGTTTAACTAGTAAGTAAGTTTATTTATAAAGCACATTTTTTATGACGGAGTCAACCAAAGTGCTGTATAGAGGCTAAAAAGTACAATATATGCCCAACTCATAAAGAAAAAACATGTAGAATTTTACATAGCATAAAACATTTAAAATACATACAAATACACCAACTGATTACACCAACTGATACAACATAACTGATAGATTTCTTTGGTTGCTGCCTGCAAATGTTACTCAAGTGTTGTACTTTCTGGATTTTAATGCATAAACACAGCATTGGTCCTAATATAAGCTGACAAACCTAACGTCTGCGTTTACATAATAAAGGCCCTGTAGCATCCCAGTATTAAATCTGACCATGCATGCGATATGCTTTGCTTAGGTGTCCAAATATGATGAGATGATGTTTCCTTCTGCTGATGCTACATTTGCGTTTATCTCAGTTGTTAAGGATATCAACATAGTCCTAGCACTATGAGAGGGAGCATTGTCTGGTTGAGAGTATCCATCTCACTTTGGGTATATGGTGGCTGTGAATAAATAAATTAACCTAGTTAAGATATGAAGAGTTTGGTTCCAAAACGCTATAAATCCATTTTGATCAATTTGAGTAAAAATGTGTTTTCTTTAAGTGGTAGGCTGAAAACCACAGTTTTTTGTTTCAAACTATCAAATACCATACTAAGGTTAAAAAAACACAAACAAATTAAATCAAGATTTTAATATTTAAAGATTTATTTAAAAAAAACAATTCATTTTTTCACAAAACGCAATAAATCCATGCCATGTTTTTTTCAAAATGTCTTATATATCCTTTGTCATTATTAGAAATTTTTTTTGACTGAAAATGTGCAAAATACAATAATAAATAACTGTAAATTGTACATCTTAATATAATAGTTTGACCATTGGGCCTAAAAACACAAATTCATATAATATATAAATTTATATTATTATAATATAATAACCCTGCTCCTAGCTTGGTTATGAACAACCCCCAGCAAACAGTGTTTGTACATGAGTCACAGAGCTAAATCTTTTCCACGTTTGATAATTTTGCGAGCTAAACGTGCGCACTTTAGCCAGTCCGTCTATTTCGCGGCAATGTAACGATTCTCGGTTAGGGGCTGGATAGTCTGCCGCTGATATTCTGCCGCCGACAGTGGGACTGGTCAGAACCTGGGCATTGATAAAATAAAATAAATATATCTCTTTTTCCAATAACTGCTATACGAACAGGCTCCTCTATATCATCAAAACCGTTCATTTTTGCGGACTTTGAGAGTGAAAAACGAGACATATTTTAACAAAGTAAGCTACATGAAATGCCGGGCGGCTCAACAGGTCGCGTGCTATGATGTTTACATTCCGTATCTGGTGGTGCACTGTGATTGGATGAGTGGAGATGTGGCGTACTGCGGGAAATCAGGATTGGCGATTGTTGCATTTTGGAAGGAAAGAGAGAAAGCAGGGCAGTATTACACGGCGGATGTGGCGTTTTGATAAAAATTGAATATTGGCTTTTCAAGAGTGGTCACATACCATTCTGATTCTAACTCTTTTTTTTTTAACTGCATTTATCGCGTTTCGGAACCAAACTCTTCATATATTCTGGCATCAAGGCATTGATATGTAGTTAATAATAATAGACCCAGTAAATGTCATTTACCTAACATACAGGGAGGATCCAGCTTTAAAACCCTATTATGCAGAAGCGCCCCCTAGTGGGCCCGCCGGCGGGCCCAGCTCCTTTACGGCGATATAAAACATATTAAACATTAATGAATCTCCGAACAAAAGCGCTTAAATCAAAATTTCCTATCCCATCTACATGCCTACCGAGTTTCAGCCGTCTACGTGCAGCCGATCGCGAGATATCCGGCTTTGAAGTTGACCACAAAAGTGCACCCCGCGAGGGGGTCTCCCGACATATCCGTTTACAAAACATATTTATGTTGTGAAATGTCTTAATGTTTTGTCACCTAAAAATCGTTTACTAATAAGGCTTTAATTTAAGACCTTAACAGCGTAGATCCGTTGTGGTTAAGTACCTTAAAAAGCTTGCTCACCTCACTGCAAAATTTTCCAAAATCCGCTTCCTGAATGAGACACTCCGACAAATCTGCCCCCTAAGCGTCACAGAAGCATTCTTAACGCTGATTTGACCCCTCATTACAAAGCTGCAGCGGTTCTGCTTTGATTTGAGTGGTTTTTATTGGTCTAAAGTGGGGTAGTGACTTTGAATGACAGGTTTTACAACCTCTCCCACGGCGAGGTGCGAAGGGGAGGGGGGGAGGGTGAACCAATAAGCCCACAGAGACAAGCTGGAGCCTCAGAAGTGATTGAAAGCTGTTCTAACCAATAGTGTACATCCTTCCGAAGCTAACCAGCCCTCATATGACATGATTGGTCAAGTATATTTTTAAATTGAGCCCTCGGAAACTGGCGCTTCATTTCCAATTTCGGCCGCTAGCATAGCAACATAAGCTAACCCTTTGCTAACCTAAGCTAAGCTCCCCAGAACACACTGTTCGGCGAAACTGAAGCAGCCATGGATTATTTTGTTCGTTTTTATGCGGATTGTGGATACTTTTGAACATAAACGGATTACTTTGTGTGGAATATATGAGCAATTTTCGGAATTTTCGCCAACCCGGAAGTGAGACGGTACACCGGCTACGACGCGATTCTACGTACTGTGAGTAACAATGGATAATTTTTCATAAGCGATATTGTACAAAATATATATTCTAATACTAAACATTAACTAAGCGTTAGATTATAAACAGTTTTAGAGCGTTTGAGTGCTGCAGCACTCTGTATCGTGTCGGATGCTACCGGAGTTGGCTACGGTAACCTAGCTTATGCTGTCGGACTATATTGGACATAAATATGATATCATAACGTTCATATTTGGACATGAAATTTAGTCATTGGAATTTTCTGGTCTTGCTGTAATATGTGCAGCATTGTTGTTTGTCGTAGCTCCTCGGTTTCGTGTAAGGAATTTGTTGGCATGTTAGCTTAGTTGGCTAATGGTGTGTGTCGGGTGTGGCATATTTAGACATGGGTGTGGTGCACTTGACATACCTTGGATAAAGCTGAATAACTTTTCAATGCTTGCATGGATTTGCTCCATTTTTTCTGTGTTGTTAGAAAAGACCCTAGCGAAATTTATTGTAATTTCTGATACCACATTTGAATAACTATGTGAATATACATTCCAGTCATGTTCAAGTTCAAGTCAGCATTTGTGACATTCCTGGCATATTAGCATCTGCAATAGAGGCTCTAAAATAAACCAAATTATGTGAATATGATACTGAAGTGTATTAATATGTTCCCCCAACTGCCTACTTCAGTTTGAGCCATGAATGATAATTTTCCTATATGTACAACTTGAGATATCTAGTTTTAATGTGAACTATGTCAAAAATGTTAAAAATGGCCACCAGGCGTGCGAATCTGCAGTATAAGGTTAAACTGGGCAAAATTTGTGTTTCTTTGGTCATTCAATACTTGTATAGTATTGTTGTATGTACTTGTACTTGACGGATATAGTGGGTATGGGCAGTTGCACTTGGGCTGACAGACTCTTTATTTTTCAGATGATGAACTCCCTGCGCCTCTTGCGTAAAAGAGTGGCTAAGAAGCGGGCTAAGGTGAATGCAAGTGGCAGAGAAGCAATGTTGCCTCCACTCACCAAACCTGCTGGCCGAGAGCCACTCCGTGCCTTCAGGCCTGCCAAAGGTGAGCTCACTCTTTTGCTCTCCTGGAAATGGCATCCAAACCATTTGTTGCAGCAACAACAACAAAAAAAGTAAAAGAAAAAAGTATTAAAAAAGTAAAAACTGCTTTGAAAGCCCTATACTACAAACAAAAAGCCCCTGCTGATCCTCTTGTACATTGCTATACCTGCACCCATTAACATTGTTTTTCTGCACCATGAAGAAACCACTATGAAACCAGAAGTTATATTTGAGATTTTTGATAGAGTATGTGTTAATATGTATTGTGCTTTTCAGGATCTCAAGTGCAAAGCACCAGGGCGTCCCCTGCTGACGACATGTCTGAAGGAGTAATTGGCAGAGGTTGGAATTGGTTTGCTGTTAACACTGCATTACACAACACAATGTTTTAAATCTAGTTCTCCATGTTGAATAATGTTTTGCTGTCTTCAGGCTGATTTGACCAAAGTTGAGCTGATAGCCCTAAAAGTCCTAGTCAGTTTGTTTGGGTTCTGGTAAAGTGTGAGTGTCTTTTGTTTTATGGTGCCTGTCATGCATTTATAGCAGTTAACACTTATTGGGACACTTGTAAAGCTGCTTTGTGACAACAACTGTTGTAAAAAGCGCTATATAAATACATTTTGATTGATTGATTGATTGGTATTCCTCTCTAGATGAACTCAAACCAGGAACTCCCCGGAAGGATCCCTACTCGCAGCAGACTTTACGGCCCTTCTCCAAACCAGACCTCGCTCTCGCTCAGAGCTTCAGTCTGCTTAGCTCTGATGACTGGTAAGTCACACCTGCAAAATTCTGAAGCATTTGGCTAGGGCAGGTTAAACAGCAAGTCATTTATGGTGTTCTGCATATATGGTAAGTATGCATGTATTTAGTGAAGTTTTTTCCTCTTTGTCCCTTTTCTTGTAGCATTTTTTCTTGCAGTAGCCGATGGTTACAGTGTGTGTCTATGTCCAATATCTTTATACAGGGAGAAGAAAATTGAAGGGTTGATGTTAATCCGTAGATTGGCTCAGCATCACTCTGATGTGCTTGGCAGCAGGCTTCATGAGGTCTGCATTGTTCTTATTCAAGAGGTAAGCCACTAGATTTGCTGACTGTGTATCGGTCTGAATGTACATATTACAGGTGATGTTGCTGACAAAGTCAAGTCAGAGTTAGCATAGCACTTTGAAATTCCTTTTTTATAAAAACATTTCTCATCTAATTGAAATTCAGATGGCATAGCTAACTGTAATTAGTGATTAAGGTATTTCCGCCTACATAACACATTGCAGTGGTGGATTATACTTATTACGATGGCGGTGGCAGTGTTGGATGTGGCTGAAATGAGCTGGAACGTTGTCTTTCCTGCAGGTGCTGCACCTGCGCTCTGCCGTGTCCCGCATGGCGGTGGTGTCCTTGAGGGAGTTGTACTCCAGCCTGCAGAAAGGGATGGACCAGGAAGTGGAGGCTACAGCTAAGGTCCTCCTCCACAAAGCAGCGGAGTCCAATGCCTTCATCAGGCAGGACGTGGACACAGCTCTGGACAGCATGGTGCAGAACTGCACCCCCATTCGGAGCATGAACGCCCTTCTCGCTGGAGGACTCTGGTCAGTTAGCCTGCAGTGAGCTTTAAACTGAGGCTTTCAGATAATTTTTACTTCTCCATTGTTCTTTCAAAATATTGCCCTGGCCTATATCAATCAGGGTGGCCACGGGTCCTTAAAAAGTCTTAAATGGTATTAAGTTTAATTTTTGTCAAATAAGGCCTTGAAAAGTCTTATTTTGTCTTAAATTTTCAACCAAAATATCTTAAATTTGCGGAGCTAAATTTAGGGAGGAATAATTCCGTCAGCCATGTGTTGAAATTCGGGGGCGGATATCGGTAGATTCCAAATAAAATTAAATAAAATTCCAAATAAAATTAAAGCCAACTCGCAAGATCATACACGTTAAAATAAAGCACAAAAACTAATAATCAGTTAGTTTTTGTGCTTTATTTTAACGTGTATGTTCTTGCGAGTTGGTTTTAATTTTATTTGGAAAACAGTATTAAAAAGTCTTAAAATGTCTAAATTTTCACTTGGTCAAACCTGTAGACACCCTGTCAATATTTTTAGTTATTTATCCTCTTGTTTATTCTTTTTATTGTGTTCCATCTCCGCTCTGCTGATCCAAACTGCCCTTCACACCACTTAAAGAATAGGCTAGTTAGCTAGCTCACAGAGGACATGCAAACATTTTCTGTTTAAAAATTACAGATGTACAATAACTGGTGCAAACTAAGCCATCAAATAGAATATGATCATTTGGTTGTGCACTTAGATCATACATAAGGGTATTAAGTTTCTTTTTAGAAGCTAAAAGTTGTACTGTATACATTGATTGGATGGATTAATAGTTATTACCTTCTTTTTTTGAATGCCCTAATTGTTTTCCTTCTGTTTTCCTCAAAAGTCATCTGAATGCTGCAGTAAGAAAGTGTACTGCTCGGCACTTGGCTACTTTGGTAGAGAAGATTGGTGCAGAGCGAATTATTCCTGCAGTCTCCAAGTTGGCACAGGACTCTTCCCAAGAAACCAGGTTAGTACTGGGATCAGAACGAGGATTCTACAAGGCTTATTCAGTTTCCCAGATAGTAATAAATGGTCGGTATGCTGTGAGTCACGGGTCTCTCACTCACGGTTCTCTCCTGTTTTGGGGTCTGTTCTTCGTCTCAGGCGCTTGGGCCGGCGTATGCTGCTGTTCCTGTCCTCCCACCATGATTTTGATAAGATGGTGGAAAAGTACATCCCTGCCAAAGACCTGGCAACCATCAGGGACACTGTCCACACTCTGAAATCCAAGGTAGCGATTCATGTTTGGATACATGATGAGGATTTTTTATCCCATTCAGCCACTATGCCCCATGTTTACTCACTAAACAAAGCTTATTCACAAAACTTTTAGGTGAAACAGACTGCAATAAAAAAAAACCATCTAAACTGTGATGGTAGACATATATTGTAAACAAATAATAAAGTACAGGGCAGTGCGTGGCACCACACATTGTATTTACAGTAAGGCATGCACAGTGTAGTCCCAGACCCAGTAGTTAAAGGACAGAGCATAGTTCAAAATGAACCGGCTTGAAACCTTTGGGATAGAATCAAAGTATGAAGCAATATGTGGACTTCAATATCATCACTCCATGTTTTGTGGTGATTTGTACGTGTGTATTCCCAGGAGAGGACAAAGGTGTCTAGGATTCCAAGATACAAGATGTGTCTCCCTCGTCTGGAGCAGCAAGAAGCTCCAGCCGCACAGGTGGAGCATCAGAACACGCAGCGAATGAAGCGCAGCCTTAGACACACGGTGAGGGACGTGAGCCCAGACGACGCGGCACCTCTGAAAGGTAACGGCTGACTTCGGCGAATGCTCCCCTCCTGTTTCTTGAGAACCTTACATTACCGCTTACCCGTGAACCTCTTTCCCATCAGACCTGCAGCTGAACAGTAGTCTTCCAGCACAGACTAAGACCGGTGTCATCCTGGATGATTTGCCCTCAAGCTCCAGAAACGCACGCACCCCCAGAAGTCCCGTCAAAAGTTTGAGTCCTCCGCTTCATCCCAGCCCCCCCACGGCTGTCCCTACTAAAAACATGCTGCCACGACGCAGACGAGGTACCAGACTGATCAGAGCATGTCCGTCCCTTTCAAACAGTTCTGATGAGTGTTGCCTGCTCTTCAGCACTTCATGTGTGATCACTGCACTTGCATGTAAATTGCTTTGCTGTTAACACTGCATTACACAACAATGTTTTAAATCTAGTTCACCACATTGAATAATGTTTTGCTGTCAGCCTTCAAGCTGATTTGACCAAAGTTGAGCTGGTAGCCCTAAAAGTCCTAGTCAGTTTGTTTGGGTTCTGGTATTCTTCTCTAGATGAACTCAAACCAGGACCTCCCAGGAAGGATCCCCACGAGCAGCAGACTTTACGGACCTTCTCCGATCCAGACCTCGCTCTCGCTCAGAGCTTCAGTCTGCTTAGCTCTGATGACTGGTAAGTCACACCTGCAAAATTCTGAAGCATTTGGCTAGGGCAGGTTAAACAGCAAGTCATTTATGGTGTTCTGCATATATGGTAAGTATGCATGTATTTAGTGAAGTTTTTTCCTCTTTGTCCATTTTCTTGTAGCATTTTTTTCTTTCAGTATCCGATGGTTACAGTGTGTGTCTGTGTTCAATATCTTCATACAGGGAGAAGAAAATTGAAGGGTTGCTGTTCATCCATAGATTGGCTCAGCATCACTCTGATGTGCTTGGCAGCAGGCGTCATGATGTCTGCATTGTTCTTATTCAAGAGGTAAGCCACTAGATTTGCTGACTGTGTATCGGTCTGAATTCTAAAATTGGCAGACACCATCAGCATGTACATATTACAGGTGATGTTGCTGACAAAGTCAAGTCAGCGTTAGCAAAGTACTTTGAAATTCATTTTTTATAAAAACATTTCTCATCTAATTGAAATTCAGATGGCATATCTAACTGTAATTAGTGATTAAGGTATTTCCGCCTACATAACACATTGCAGTGGTGGATTATACTTATTACGATGGCGGTGGCAGTGTTGGATGTGACTGAAACGAGCTGGAACGTCGTCTTTCCTGCAGGTGCAGAACCTGCGCTCTGCCGTGTCCCGCATGGCGGTGGTGTCCTTGAGGGAGTTGTACTCCAGCCTGCAGAAAGGGATGGACCAGGAAGTGGAGGCTACAGCTAAGGTCCTCCTTCACAAAGCAGCGGAGTCCAATGCCTTCATCAGGCAGGACGTGGACACAGCTCTGGACAGCATGGTGCAGAACTGCACCCCCATTCGGAGCATGAACGCCCTTCTCGCTGGAGGACTCTGGTCAGTTAGCCTGCAGTGAGCTTTAAACTGTGGCTTTCAGATAGCAACAACAGTCACAAGAAGCTAACAAAGCACTGATTTTGGCTGCTGTTTTTACTTTTCCATTGTTATTTCAAAATATTGCCCTGGCCTATATCAATATTTTTAGTTATTTATCCTGTTAAATATTATTTTTATTGCATTCCACCTCCTCTCTTCTGATCCAAACTGCCCTTCACACCGCTTAAAGAATAGGCTAGTTAGCTAGCTTACAGAGGACATGCAAACATTTTCTGTTTAAAAAATACAGATGTACACTCACTGGTGCAAACTAAGCCATCGAATAGAATATGATAATTTGATTGTGCACTTAGATCATACATATGGGTATTAAGTTTCTTTATAGAAGCTAAAAGTTGTAGGCCTACTGTATACATTGATTGGATGGATTAATAGTTATTACCTTCTTTTTTTGAATGCCCTAATTTTTTTCCTTCTGTTTTCCTCAAAAGTCATCTGAATGCTGCAGTAAGAAAGTGTACTGCTCTGCACTTGGCTACTTTGGTAGAGAAGATTGGCGCTGGCCGCTTATTGTCTGGGGCGAAAGACGTCATAGCGAGAATTATCCCTGCAGTCTCCAAGTTGGCACAGGACGCTTCCCAAGAAACCAGGTTAGTACTGGGATCAGAACGAGAATTCTACAAAGCTTATTCAGTTTCCCAGATACTAATCTTTTGCTGATTCTTTTAGTCTCCTAGTCTGATACTCTGAAGTCAGCAAATGCTGCTAAATTGTAGAGTAATAGAAGCACTATCATGTTTTCTACACACAGACGGCCTTGTAAAATTGTGACCTGGTAAGATAAATGGTCGGTGTGCTGTGAGTTACGGGTCTCTCACTCACGGTTCTCTCCTGTTTTGGGGTCTGTTCTTTGTCTCAGGCGCTTGGGCCGGCATATGCTGCTGTTCCTGTCCTCCCACCATGACTTTGATAAGATGGTGGAAAAGTGCATCCCTGCCAAAGACCTGGCAACCATCAGGAACACTGTCCTCACTCTGAAATCCAAGGTAGCGATTCATGTTTGGATACATGATGAGGATTTTTTTTTTATGCCATTCAGCCACTATGCCCCATGTTTACTCACTAAACAAAGCTTATTCACAAAACTTTTAGGTGAAACAGACTGCAATAAAAAAACCATCTAAACTGTGATGGTAGACATATATTAGGGTGCCCGCCAAACCAATGTAAAAAATTAAAGTTGGCAATTTTGACTGTGGTACCCTCCCAAATTGTAGTGCCAGCTTTGTTTATAAACACTGCAAAGTTTCAGAGCTGTAGGTTAATATTTACTGGTGGCTCAACATGAATAAAGTTGATACTATATGGCGAAGACACTTATGGTACCTGAGTGAAGAATTAATCGCTCTTGCATTCTTTGATGGTGTGAACAGCAACATCAAAAGAAATATGATTACTGCCCTTCAGAAAGCCGGCTCTGATGAAACTAAGCCACCAAAACGGATCGAGATTGAACCTGGTATCATTCCTGAAAAGGACCTCCAAGACTTTGGCACAAACAGAACAATATCATTCTTTCACACTCTTGGGTTGAATGCAGACTTCCTTACACAAGCAGATCCTGACACTTGGCAGAAATGTGACGACTTTCTACAAGCAAAGAAATATGTTGACAGTTTGGCCGTGGTAAATGATTGAGCAGAGCAAGCAGTAAAACTGATGCAGGACTTCAACACTTCCAATTACAACAAATGAAGATCAGAAACAGTATCTTCTGCAGGCAGTCTTGAGCCACAGAGCCAGATATCCCGTCGCCAGGAAATCATTGTTTGCAGAGCCTGGCAGTGTTGCAGATGACATTCAGCACTAGCAGTAGCAGCACAGCATCGCAGACTGCGTGAATTTTATAATTCTTTGGACTGGCTGTAGCATAAACTTAGTTAAAGCAGTTGTGAATTCACTTTAAAATAATACAATTTGAGTTGTGATTATATATGATAGTGCATTAATAATTTGACATTGGTTGATGAGACATAAAGTAAACATTAACTGCCCAGCACTAGCGGCTATCGTATATTAACCAATGTGTTAACTTTATACACATTGAGCCACCTTTAAATATTCAATAAAAATTTTGAAAAAATTACAGTGATTTACTATCATGCCATATAACAAACTGAGAGGGTACCACATGTGAAATTCAGAAGTTCGTTTTTGGCGGGCACCCTAACATATATTGTAAACAAATAATAAAGTACAGGGCAGTGCGTGGCACCACACAGTGTATTTACAGTAAGGCATGCACAGTGTAGTCCCAGACCCAGTAGTTAAAGGACAGAGCATGGTTCAAAATGAACCGGCTTGAAACCTTTGGGATAGAATCAAAGTATGAAGCAATATGTGGACTTCAATATCATCACTCCATGTTTTGTGGTGATTCGTACGTGTGTATTCCCAGGAGAGGACAAAGGTGTCTAGGAATGCGAAGATATAAGATGCGTCAGCCTCGTCTGGAGCAGCAAGAAGCTCCAGCCGCACAGGTGGAGCGTCAGAACACGCAACGAATGAAGCGCAGCCTTAGGCACACGGTGAGGGACGTGAGCCCAGACGACGCGGCACCTCTGAAAGGTAACGGCTGATTTCAGCGAACGCTCCCCTCTTGTATCTTGAGAACCTTACCGTACCGCTTACCCGTGAACTCTATCCCAGCTGTGGAGTCATGCGTACCTCCTCCTCAGTTTGCCAGCAGGTGAATATTTAAACAGTTAATCAAAACAACAACAACAAAAAAGTGCATCCTGATTGGAACTGCTTTGATGTTTGCAATTTTTGATGGTGTTGATGTTGGTTTAATTTGATTGCAGCCATTTTCTGTTTGGACACTATAACCCAATCCTTGTGTTTTCTCTCTTGTGTGTGTTCAGCAAAGACAGCAGCAGAGCACACATCCACAGCATTGCAGACAAGACAGAGTACGTCAAGCATCTCAAGGCCCTGCTGGGTTCAAAAGACTTCAGCGAGCCCATCAAGGGCATTGATCAGCTGGTGGCCCACTGCGAGGACAACCCATATATGGTCGTGGGCAACATGTTCCTGGTAACACATTTGAACTGAATAGATTTTTAATGTTTTCAGTAGCTTTCAGAAGTGATCTGTATGGGGGGTCATACGTTGGAGAACATTAAATGCTGGCACATCTGAAGAAATGTCAAAAGCTTAGATGCTTCAGAGTAGAAAATATTACAACAATCAGTTTTAACTATTACAGTGGAGGGCAGTCGTGTCCATTGTTAGTGTGAGCTTGTTTTACAATGTATGTGAAGATTTCACCCAAGCGTATCCTTGAAATTGCATTAAACCAAAGAATCCAAGTGAATGACTTATGAAAAAATCAGTCGGTTGAAATGAAAGGGCTTGAAATCAAATCAGCTCCAGGGCTTAACGGCACTGATATGGTGAGTGCCTGATGAATGCATGGGCGGCTTGCTCTATACCTCTCTTCCTCTGCTACAGGTATTTGATGCTTTCAAAGCACGACTGCAAGGTTAACCTCTATGCCTTGGAGGCCTTACAGAAGATAATCACACTGCTCAGAGACAACCTGGTCCAAGTGGTCTACATCTTAGTCCCAGCTATAGTGGACAATCACCTCAACTCCAAGAATAACGCCATCTACATGGCAACAATAGTTGCCATTCAAGCTCTCATCAATAACCTTGGTGGGTTCTTTTCTCTCTTTACAAAACATCTTGAAGGACACATGCCACTGGGCTTTAGAAAAACAACAACAACAATGATTGTGTTCTGTTTTACCTTTGTATCTTTTGATGAAAGGTTGCTAGGTTGGGAAAAAGGTTCACACAAATCAGTAAAAGAATGTTCTTGCTCTTTGGCTAGATGTTTGTGGTGCAGATCAAATGAAAATCTCCTTTCATATTAAGGCACAGTCCAATATAAAGAAAAAATATTTCTGTAAGACTGACAGGAGATCTTGCATTATCTGACAGCAGATAGTTAAATAATGGAGTTTACAGTGGATGTGCTTAGGCTCTTTTGTTCAATATACAGTGTCTAATCTTTTGTGGTTGTGTATACAGAAATATTCTACAAATTCAAATACATTTATCAAAAAACAATTCTTTCAGAAAGTAATTCCACTGATATGCTAAGAGATGCCAGAGATAAAAAAAAGATAAAAGATTTACCAGAAATACTTTAATTCCTATATTAATTAATAATATTTATAATATTGATAATAATCATTCCAGAGAGTTACCATAGTTACCAAATACTGTCACTTTAGTTTAATTAAATCTTTCTAGGTTAAAAAAATGCTTCTGTAATAACCCAGTGCTGTCCAGGGTTGATTTATTTATCTTTGTTCCTTTTAAATGTTCTTTTTATAGAGCTGGTTAGGGAACTCTACCCCTGCAAGCCACAACTGGTTGAGCAGAAGGTGCTTCCTCTGCTCTGGTACCTCCTGGGGACCTCCAGCAACAGTGGTACGGTCCACGGGAGGGGTGGAAGCGTGAGAGGGGCCACTGTCCACCTATGCCAAGCCCTTCATGCCCACATGGGTCCGGCGCTGCTGGACTGTGCTGCTTCCCAACCTTCCAATATCCGCAAGAGCCTAAGAGAGTTTGTGAAGAACCTCCCGATCAACTGAGAGCTGCAAGCCAGACCTCCAGACCAAAATAAAGCCCAACATGGATTCTACTTGAAGATGGAGATGTTTGTGTATTTCTTACTGTGCCTGCACTTTAAATGAAAGAGAGAGGAAGAAAGTCAAACGTTTTTAACATTTTGAATTAGCAGAAAGCTAAATCCTTAAACTCAGAAGTCCTTTTAAATAAGGAGCACAGATTTTAGCGAATCACATCAGGTTTAACATGCCTAGGAGCTCTGCTCTTTTTGCATTTTGAAATACTAACACTTATCATGATAACTGTTGTCATGGTGACTATAGATATATATTGTTCTATGATTGTTATTTTCTGTTGACATATCCTGAGGTAACTGTGCAGAATGTAATTTATCACATGCACAAGGAACAAGGATCTATAGTCTTTTTGTTGTTTGGTATGTGTAATGTGACTTTTCAATGAGGAGTCTTAAAAAATGAAAAAGCTACGACTCACAAAATTACTTTTGTATTCTATAGCCAGGGCTTAATTTGAGCCGGATCCTGCCGGAACAGGATCCAGGAACTCTCATTTTGAAGGGTGCGTTCTGGGAACTGTCTGCCTTGATCCAGTAACTTTCAAGCCTACTAATTATAAGTTATGAAGAAATCTGTATGCACTTCTGCACTTAAACACTTATAAAACACATGTAAATAATTTAAAAGTAATTTATATATACAAATTGGCTTGTTATTTTAACATTTGTGTGCCTAAGCGTTTTGTGATCCGGTGACATTGTAATTTTGTTTTGCGATCCGGTGACATTGTTGGCCTCTGACCCCTTGTCTCATGCCGCTGTTTGCGTTCTGGCATCGTTTGATTTTCAAAGTAAGCACTGTGTATAGCTAATAAGTGTAATGGCACAGTATTAACTTAACTCATTCTAACTGTCAATAAAAGCTTGTTACTCATATGATTGCAATTATATTTCTGTATGTGCTAAAAACAATTGACAAACACCTATAAAAACCAGAGGGCAGCAGATCATGTGAAAATATAATATTTGTGTCATTCTCAAAACTTTTGGCCATGACTGTAGACCAGGATAATGACTAGGCCTGTGTTGAAAAAATCGATTTTCCGATTCAGAATCGATTCGCATATGATGATCTGATTATCGATTCGTACGTCCAAAGATCGATTTTTTAGTGAACTTTTACCCCCGCGTGATGACGAGACGAGTCACAGGTGAGGATTATCACAAGACGCACCCGCACCCACGGAGATACGCAGACGAGTAGACGCAGACAACGTTAACACACGCCCAACAGGGAGGGGTCGGGGACCGTAACGTGACAGTTCTGTTATTATATTCTTACTTTAAAGAAAAATACACGTTTACATTTTATACTTTCAGTTTATTAAGTGTGAGCACTTTTAAAATAAAAATGCATTTGGTAGCAACAGCTTTTGGGTGACTTCTTAATTATTTCAATCATAATAATAATGCACTGGTTAGTGTCCCAGTAGGAGTCCACTGTTGCAGATATAGACACCTCAAAGATGTCCTCTGTTTATTGTCCTGGATTACCTTTCTTGAAGGTAGATTTATGATTACCCTTTTCACCAGTCTTCCAGCCATCAGTAACTACCAACTACCAGTAACTATTTGCTGATTAATATTGATGACTAGTTTTAACATGTTGCTTCTGTACATAGTCAGGAAACAGCTCAAATAAATACATTTTTAATAACACTAAACCCCGAATTGGATCGAATCGATTAAATCGGATTAAATCGAAATAAATCGATTCTTAATCTTCAGAATGGGAATCGGATCGATTCTTGAAATTTGAATCGATACCCAGCCCTAATAATGACACTACAGAATTTCTTCACAGAGCCTCAGCCATGGGAGTCAAGAGCACACCACCTGAAACAAAATTCAAGACAAAATTAGTCCCGCCTGTATATTTACAAAGTACGGTGATAAAGCTATTGAATCAGTTTCTTTAACATCCTCCCCCCCCCCCCCCCCCCCCCCCATCAGACTCCACCATGTCAAGAGTAGAGGTGCACTTTTCTCGCCACAGACATTCAGAGCCCAGTGCAAAATCATCACAGGAGGAAACCTTCAGACTCCAGATTCAAGACTTAGTCAATCACGTACCTCATCCCCAGGATGCATGGACGATGTCCCCTGAAAGAGAAAACAATTGTCTTAGATTAACAGTCATGGCCTTTTATTCTGAATTGGTCTTATGCTTGTTTCCCGTGTTAGACATCTGTGACCACTGAATTCTGTAACCAGAGACCACCATGCATGTGTCGTCAAGAAATAAGGTAGGGTCAAATCCTGTTAACTGCACATGGGTACTCAATCGTTGATTGTAGTTTATAAGGAAATTAAAGCTCATTTCAAAATGAATTATTTATTTAGTGTGTATTTCTTGATTAAGATATGTGCTTGTATATACTTAGATATTTGTTAATGACATATTTGGCATTCTTAGCGAGGAGCAAAGTAAATTTTTCATTGTATCTAAGGAAACCTGTTCCCTCTGTGCATATGACAAACTCTGAATTTGAAAAGATTAGGTAGGCCTAAATGACGTTCATCACCGGTTAAGGATGCCCTCGCCGGAATACCGAAAGGGTTCGCCCTGAAATATTAATAATCCCCTCAGTCTCTGCCATGTCATTAGTAGAGACGCACTTTTGTCACAATGTACTTTTGGAGCCCAGTGCAAAACATCACGAGAAACTTTATTGGTATATGCACAGTAAAGAAACGTGTTGCTCTGTACAACGAAATAGTAATAAAGGATAAAATAAGCATGCAACATTATGATAAGTATTCATAAATGGAAATGTAAACGAAACAGAAATATAAACTGCTAAGAAGTTTATGTACATACAGTCATTGTGCAGTAGCGAGCTACATTGCTTGTTGTCAGACTGGTATGAAAACCCAATAGACTCAGCACACTTACAAATTGTCTAAACACACCTGGCACTGCCACATAATCTCCTTTCTGCATTTGCCACATGTGAACCTTTTACAAAAACCACAACGCTTAGTGGCACGGTTACTCTTGCAGCCACACTTAACCTGGCACAATGCCCTTTTCCCTGTGTCAGGTGTGGGTTGTTGCTGCTGAAACTCTACCTTGGACACCTCCTTGGCTTCCATATGAGACTGTGCAAGTTCTGTTGCAAGCTTCACCAAGAACTCGGACCGTCTCTCTTTTACCCCAGTGCATGCTTGAAAAAGCACATGTGCATTCAGGCATGAAATGTCAATCATGTTATAAAACACAGCGACTGGCCAACGCCGTGTTCCTGAACGTACACTGTACTTTCGCACCATCTGGTCCATGACATCCACACCACATTTTAGGCTGTTGTAGTCTGTGATTGTGTTTGGCTTTTTTTTTCGGGTGTCTCCAATCTCCACCGTACTGTGCATGCTACTGAGGATGCAGACAGTCTTTTTCCGTCTGGGCGCGTAAACGGTCAGCGTGGCACCAGAGGTTGAAAACACCTGTGTACTAAATTCCTCACGGCCCAAATTCTTTTTGACAGAGTCTGGAAGCTCACGACGAATCTTGTTTACTGTGCCAAGGAGGGTGGTCTTCCGGCCCAGCAACTGCCTTGCTAGTGACAGTGAGGTGAAAAAATTGTCTGTGGTAACAGTTCTTCCTTGGTCCATAAATGGTTCCATAAGCTTCATCACCACATTTTCCGATAGTCTTTCCCCCACGGGACGACTGGAGTCTTTGCCAAGATATGGGATGATGTTGCATACATACTTGGATTTCAGGTCACATGCCACCCAGAACTTTATCCCAAACTTGTCGGGTTTTGTTGCAATGTACTGAAGAAAAGAGCAACGGGTCTTAGTTGGAAAAAGTTGCTCATCTATGGTGATATGCCTTCCTGGGTTGTAACAAGTGATGCAATTGGCAGCGAAAGACCCCCAAACATTAGAGATTGCAGCAAACCGGTCAGTTGCAGCTCGTTCACTGCGTGTGTACTTGTCGTCAAAGTGAAGGTGCTGCATGATGTCCTGGAAGCGGTTTCGCGACATAATCTTGGTGATTAAGGGCACTCCCAGTGTTGTAGACCATGAGTCATGCACCGCTGGAAGGCGCACAACACCTCGCAGGATGAGGATTGCAATGAACGCCTTTAGCTCAGCGAGGGACATGAACCAGTTTTCTTGCTGTGTCTGGCGTGCATGCTGGACAGTCCACCCCTGTATGATCCGAAGCATTTCAATAGAAACGAAACAGAGGAAACTCTGTAAGCGACTCGATTCTTTCCGTAGGGCAAACGCAGTTGGCTCTCCATTCGTGGTATTGCATTTACTTGGGCTTGGATGCACTCCATCATGTCTTCCGATCTGTTCTTCATGCCACACTGTGCCGTCTTTTGCAGTCTCTGTCAGCCGCCCGTGTGTCTCCACGCGACCCCTCTTTACTGGTGATGAAGTCTCCTCATCTACAGGACCATATGTTTGAGATTTGATTAGTGAAAGGTTGAAATAATGTGAAATTGACAAACATAATATTTGAAACATAGCCGGCGATTGGCGGGTTCACACACAAATAGGCATTCTGGCCTTAATGGGGCCATAAATAAATTAATGTGTGCACAAAAAGATTCAATTGAGGCACTAAAGGCCCAAAACGATCAAAATGTGTATTGGGAAATTGAGTCAGATCAAAGAACTAAATCACATGCTGAGATCAGCAGTGTGTGTGTGTGTGTATGGGGTCTTATGTATGTACTATTCAGTCAGTTCCAGTATTTGGCCAGTAAATGGAGCCCATGTAATACCATACTGATATTACAGTAATGAAATAAGACATTTTAGTGAAATAAAAGGTTCATTTCTGGTCAAGCAGTGCACCTTTTGTTATGAGATCTAATTGCAAAGTTATTTATCTCATTGATCTGACTCATACGAGACCCTTTATTTGTCTGTATTCTGCATAACAGGATTGCAGCATGAGTTTTTATGATTTCTTAGGTTTTTGGACAATGTAGCGACAGGCCAATTTGAACCAAACTTGGCATACCTGAAGGACCTCAGTCTATAAAAGGCTTTGAAATTGGGAGTTGATCAACATGTTTATATGAATTATAGCAATATAGGTCATATATGGCCTCAATGATATAATGGGAAAATGGACCCACCTGAAAAAAAAAAAAAATCCAACAATTTTTAAAAATAGTTTACCTACAGTGTCTACAGATTATGCCCATGCCACTCTTGCCATCATTGGATCAAATTCCTAGGACTAGTTAGAAAAGTGCTATTTTCAAACAATTGATGAATGTGACAAAACTACGCCTTTTTTAATAGGACTTGTAATTGCAAAGTTGTCAGGTGGACTGCAAGGAATCAAAAGAATCAAGTTTCATTTTCCTAAGCAAAGATTTGGAAAAGTTATGCATGATTCACAAATAGTGCCACCTAGTGGCCAAATGTTTCAAAACTGCACAGTGTGACAGTCCTGAGATGTGTGTGAACCCTAAATTGCAAAAATAGGTTTCCCCACACTACGTGTGTGAACCCCAATTATAATTCCAAAACATCTCAAGTATGCCACCTTGGAAGTAATGTAGGATTGTTTTCACACAGCAATACGTGGCATATATATATATATTTTTTTTTATTAAAAAAAAATAAAAAATTGAAAACTCGCGGGTTTAGTGTTGACAGTGGGAGCAAACCTGGAACAACAAATCAGACATGGATTTAACGAGAGAAGGCAGTCCTGCCAAAAAAGCTAAGCGTACGTGTAAGTACCTTGACGAATGGGACAGGGAATTTACTTTCCTAAAGAGGAGCATGAAGGGGCATAGCTACTCATTCTGTAAGATATGTAGCTGTGATTTTAGTGCCTCTCATGGGGGAAGGAACGATGTCCGTCAGCACGAACAATCTGCCAAGCACGAACGCGGGCTAAAGGCACAGAAATATGCCCAGGAGATGTCCCCGTTTGTATCTAGAAATACCACTAGAAAATTGAATTTTTTTATTCATTTGTAGTTCAAAACATAATTGGGGTGTTTATTCTTCACTTTTTGCCACTCCAAAGATGTTTTCGTCTCTCCTACAGCCTCGATTGCAGCTATATGTAAATAACCGATTATGCAAATTAGGCGATGACGTCATATACGTGAAATGTCCCGTATTTTTAAATACAAAACTTGACAGGTATGTTGCGGTGTGTGTGTGCGCGGTGGCGACGTGCGGTGTGTGTGTGTGTGTGTGAGGGGAGGGGGGGTGACGTGGTGATTATCTGCTGGTCATCCGCATCTTCATCCCCTCCCCTGTGAGGCCAGCTTTGATTGGCTCTTGCTCAGACTCATCATCAGTGCTGGACCCCAGGAAGTGGGCGGTAGGTCATTTCCTGCACTGCCATGGCTGACGTGATGGACAGTGTTGCCAAGAAGTCCTGCTGAACTCTGGTTAAGGTCAGAGATCAGAAAGTCATTTCAGGTGGTTGTGGCAAACCAGTTAATAGAAATTATATTTATATTTCCAGATATAATTACATAATGGTAAACCAGCAGAATTAATAAGTATTAGGGGTGGGCATAGATTAATTTTTTAAAATCTAGATTAAACTCACTGAAATCTTGAAATTAATCTAGATTAAAATTGCTCATTCAGAATATGTGTGCTACCCAAGTAATGACTAAAAGTCAGTCTTTGTTTTATTTATTTCTTGTAAAGTGTCCTTGAGTGTTGTGAAAGGCGCTTTTAAATAAAATGTATTATTATTATTATGATGTATACAATGCTAATATCGGAATTAATTTAATATACACAAAGAAGCGGTTTGCTGCGAGATATTGTTAGGTTTCTCATTAAATGGCTTCAATAATATCTAAGTATAATCATGCTCTGGAGCTCTGTTCACTGAATTCCAAACACATGTTCCCATGAAGCTCAGCCAATCAGAATGAGCGCTCCAGGTCCTTCACTAACTCCGCCCCTCACTGTCTCTGCTCTTTGCAGGAGCTGGAGGAGAGCTTCCACATTAGCAGGATGGAGCAGATCGCCTTTGAATTCAATGTGCTGGTGTCTCTAGAGATGGTCCTCTACCTGCCCGAGAGCAGGTCACAACGCACTACCACCTGAGCCTTCCAGTCCCAGCCAGCCCAGCCAGAACTGACGCCCCCTTTGAGTGGGTGTGGTTTTGCAGACCGGCCTCAGGGAGGACTTCAGCACAACACTAAGTGCTTGTGGGTTAAATTGAACATTTGTTCTTGCTTTTTGTGTTTGTTTTTGGGTCTTATGCGAGGGTAATTAAATGACAGTAATATTAGCTAAAGCACTTAAATCAACTCCAAACACTCAAATAATAAGAGAGATTTCCTTAAACCTCTCTTTAAACATTATCTGTAGAACCAGCCTGCGCACCACGGACTTGTGCTAACGGGCCACCCAATGGAGGATGGGTTCCCTTTTGAGTCTTGGTCCTCCCAAGGTTTCTTCCTAATCCCCACCACCATAGGGAGTTTTTCCTTGCCACTGTCGCCTTGGCTTGCTCATTAGGGATCTGGACCCATACGATTGTAAAGCTGCTTTGTGACGTGTTGTGAAAGCTATATAAATAAATTTGACTTTGACTATACAACAAAAATAACTTCTATGTTTAATTTACAGTAGAACTATAATCCACACACTGAAACAGCATATATAATTTACTATAGCTATAAATTATTATACATCTAAGCATTCCTGCTTTTAACCTATTAATGGTGATTATGTGTATAATTTTATGCAATGTATGTTTTTTTTTTTTATAGTTTGTCACTTGTACTACATCACTGTCCCACTAGTGGGCAGTATTTGACAGGGAGCTGTGTTGAGACCAGAGACCGTATGTATATATATATATATACATATACTCTCAGAGGGCCTAAAAATATTCTTAAAACATAAATATATATAATATAATTTATCCAATTTTATTTAATCCACTTACAGTTTGACAATCGACATCTAAACAATTAGAAAAATATAAGCAAATACATTATTCACCCGTGTCAATCCAGAATTAGACAGATGATGTAATGTGAATTATGGTGATTTATTTTATTTTTTTTTTCTCTAACCTTAAAATGATCCCTTTAAGGTCACGGGTCGGCAACCCGCGGCTCCGGAGCCGCATGCAGCTCTTTATCCCTGTGATGCAGCTCAGCTTTTGAATAGAATTAATGAGTATTTAATTAACGTATATTATTTTTGAGACTTTAAAAAATGTTCGGGTGGAATTTTACAAATGTCCGGTATTTACTTTCGCTTTGCTTGAGTGACATGTCATCGTCACTGAAATAAATTTCCAGTTATTTTGCTTTTGTGGCTCCGAGTCAAAAAGGTTGCCGACCCCTGCTTTAGGTCATGCTAGTCTGTAAATATTGGCTGCAATGTTAAGGTACAGTGCAATATGATTAATTGTATAAAATGCTTTCACTTTTATATGTAAAATTGACACAACACAATACATTATGTATTTCTTAACTTTTACTGTATTTGTAAAAAAATTTAATGAATACAATAGTAATACAATTGACAGAATAAATTGAAATTGTTTTAATTGTTCATGAGTTCATGTCTTCATTATGATTTTCCATTGCTTGGTCATAGAGAGGTATTTTGGCATGTAAGTGTTAAAGAAAAACATGTCACACCTCCTTTTCACCTCTTCTAATACACTGCTATCTCTGTAAACTCGCTGCATAAAGATATCATCATGGGCACAGATAACTAAATCACACCACTGCATACCAGTAATCAATAACTGGAACTGGATTTGCCAATAATAACAATGGCTCTCCTTCATTTTGTGTAGGCCTTGTGCCACTTTGAGGAATTTGCAGTCTACATAGCTTTGTGCATTTGGGCACTTAATTTCAACAAGCCCAAATGATGGACGCTCAAGTGTGTCATACACAAGTCCATCAGGTGATGCACCCAGCCAAGATGCATCTGGATGAATCACTAGCCCACACTTGGTCAAGTTCAAGTTTTTCAGAACTGCATAGTCCTTTAAGGCCCCTGTTTCCATTTCAAGTCCTCTCTTCATGTGTGCTGTTTGTCGTGTCCCTCGGATTATCCTTTCTGCCAGGCTTTCTGCAGCACCTGGACCTCTAACGTGGCTCACCTCTCTGAAATGTGAGGCAGTCACTCTTTCTCTCCTAAGTGAATGCCACTCAGGTGTAGCACTTTGGGATCTTGTTGCCTCCTCAATAAGGTGTGATTGTGACAAGGTCACAGAAAGTGAGCTTAGGTGTAGCTGTTCTTGGTGTGTTGGCACAAATGAATATTCAGGTGGGCTTAGATGGTAACATTCTAGTGGCAGACTCGGGAATGGGGGTGCATCCTCATGTATGACAACACTGTCAGATTGAGGTGGTGGTTGTTGATAGGACAGTACACTGCCAACTTGTACCTTCCCAAAGATGGAGTCCACAAGTGGCTTGTCAGGCGAGATGTTCATTGTGCAGATGAGTGGAAGAGAATCTGCTTTGATTCCAGCGTAGACTGGTCCATGATTGAGGGTGGCCGGGTGTGGGAGCTCACCGCTGTAGCCCTTGAAAAGTGTACTTCTGAAATAAAAGAAGAGTGAATAACATTTATTTTTACACATTGTAATCTGTTCACCAGCACAACTGATTGTGAATCACATATCACATGTCATCTGAAGTACAACGAGGCTAAATTAAATCTTGAAGAGAACAGGGTCTTATCAGATGATCAAAAGCATTCATTTTTTTTTACCACACACTGTAATCTGCCTATTAAATTTGGTACTACATACCTAACTCCACTGGCTGTAGTAGCACCTGGTTTTGGCTTTAGGACAACCATGGCATCCACGGGTCCAGGCTTCACCCCCTATTAATTTAAAAGATGGTGTTAGTAAAGTGACTGTGATACATTAACTAACATTAAATAATGAAATAAGACAAACCATTGTTGGTGGTTTATGCCACTTCTGTTCTGTCTGTGTGCATGAAAGGACAGGAGGGATCGACAGACATGCCAGATTCAGAATAATGAGCAGTCTGGAAAAGCAATGCAACCAAGTGTTTGCAGATTCCGCAACTAGCAACACAAGAGCAGTTGCTCTTAATGAGCACAACTGGCATTGAATCACGTAATGTCATCTGAAATACACAAGAGGCAATATTTAATATCTTGAAAAGAAGACTTCAGCAATGTCAATAGGCGCAATATCTGTCCCATCATGTTGGTAGTGGTGAATGTCACTTGTCTATTGTCTCATGTAACGTTTGTGCTGTTTTGCATCACTCTTAAAACACTTGGCTATACTGTCTTTCTATTCTACAGTGTTGTGCATGGTTCAATCTACTAGTTCACTGAGCAACTATAAACTAAATATATTTTAGATTTAAACTTCATTTTCACTCCAGATGAAATGCTTACACATAGGAGTGAAACAGGCCTACTTATATTTATATTATTTTGTTGTTTCCACCACCAACAACAGAACAGTGCAGGTTTTACTTCAACTGCTTCTTGAAGAGTGTTATCAGAATATGTTAATAGGTGTAAGTGTTGCAGCCATATGTTAATAAAGAAGTTAAGATGAAAGATTTGAAAGACAGATTGACAGATTTTAGAAAATGCAGTTTGAAGAATAGCTGAGGTGAACTATATTCTGCTTTTGAGTCATAGAGGTAGATAACAATAGCTCGAACTGTAAAATAAACTCCCATTTGTTTACTATAGGCAAAATAGACTGCTAATGATTCCCACTCAGCTACTCTGCATTTGGCTACCATTGTAAGCTTTGAAAACCAATGCCTATGGTTATCACAGCTTACGTGAAGTAAGAGCAAGGATAAAAGATTGAACTTGTGTTGAACTCACTTTTGAACTTGTTCAACAGAACTTTGAACGTGACACTGAACAGAACTCGTGTCATTTTAACCAGTCCTACTCTCAGCTGGTGTGGCGTATCTGTTTTCTTCATAGATCTGTAGCAGTGAGCCCTCACTGTTATCTCGTTAGCCTTACTTTTGCCTGATACTTCCATCAGAAATACAAACATGTTTTTAAAAGGCATTTCTAGTACTAGGACAGGTTGGTTCGTTACTAAAAACAACATCACTTCATTAGACTGCCACCTCAGGCTAGCTAGCTAACTAGCGTCGGCCACTTACCTTCAAAATTGCAGAGGTAGGATGAAACGTAGAACTTGAAACCCTTTTCAAGTTGACTCTGTGTCGTTGTACTTGATGCTCTGACAATACGACGCACATCGTTGACGGTAAATTTCGGGAACTCCAACAGGCACCTTGTGAATTTAGACTCGGCCATGACATCGACACTTCCGCATACCAACCGGAAATACGGTACCATCCTGACACCAACGAGGAAGTGGTGCGTGCACCTAGGCCAATCAGGGCAAAACCAGTTTCAAATGACAGCAAAATTGACCAATCATATCTTCCCTCTTAGTGGGCGGGCTTAACTGTATGATAATTTCTGCCCGCTGTGGCGACGCTAGCTGTCGTTAGCGTTATTATTTATTTATTATTTACTTTTTTGTACATATGCTACTCAACTTGTTTAACTCTGATTCCTTGTATTACCACTTGTGCCTTGTTTTTGTTTGTAAGCGATTATTGTAAATAAAGGTAAAAAAAAAAAAGGTTATTGTAGCAGCCTGGCTGAGTTGGTGTTTTGGTTAGAATAACAGGAAATTGTGATATCACGTGATACTCAACTTTGGAACGTTTGGTTTAGAATGTTTGGTTGGGAAGGTGGAATGTTTGGATTCAGTTTTGATGCTGAAAAGCTCAAAACAAGTCGCACGACATTTTGCTGAGAATTACAAACCTAAATAATCTAACAAATCTTTCTATTTTTTCTAGATCTTTCTCTCTTTCTATTCTTTCTATTTTTCAGGTGGAGAATGAGTTTTTACCCCAGGACAACTGACCAGCCAAGGCCTGGACAGGAACAGAACCACTTCAAAGACACACCAGGTTTTACCACTCATGGTGAGAAAAATACATTTTCATATACTGTACATCATTTTATACTTCTATGTAAGACAGTATATTAATTCTTATGAGTATGGATTTCCATAGGCTTATTCATAATAATTAAAAGTTAAATATACCCATTTATATAGTAGGTTTCTAAGGTTCAGAAAAATAACATGTTTATTTATTCTAGTGATGACTGTCAAGCTCTTTATTTCATGTGTACAGGATAATGTAATTAATGGAGCATGGGTTATTTCTTTGATTTCTTTGACTCAGCACAATTTTCATAAATCCCACCATGTTACATATATGTATTAACATTGTCCATGTGGCCATGGAAAAAGCAAATAAAAATATTTTTTTTAAAAAAGAAACAGATTTCTAACATGACATCACATTCTTAAGCATTCTCCCCACATTCTAATGGCATCACATGGCACCATAGCCCTTGTTATAATCACTTGTTCATTGGGAAACACTTACAAGGCATTTGAGCCTCACTGGGAGGCGTGCTGGGTTTCACTTTACCTGCTGTGGGATTTTCAGGTGTGCCCTACAACCCCCAAGCGACAGTGATCCACACGGATCCCTGTGGACCAGCACCCTTCCCTCACAGAAGGACGGCGGGACCCTCAAATGTCGGCCATGTTAACATCCCTGTAGAAGGACCACTCCACACTGGTACTGTGTAACACTGAAGATTACATGTGTATTCAACAAACCAAATAATCATGCATGATGAAGTAGAAAAAAACATTTATTACATTTGTTTGTAAGGACTGGCAGAGGTGCAGAACCATCAGCTTTCTGCACATGACCTGACCAGTAAAACATCAGTTTTATCAGAAAATGACATCACATATTCTTCAACATTGTAATGAATTCACATGGCACTGTAGCCCTGTGATATGTTTGGTGTAGAGTAGAGCACTTTAGAGTGGGCACCTTGACGACCCACATACAGTGTGGGTGTACTGTGACACTCTTTATCTGCTAGGCGGTTGTGTTTAGTCTAAGGTGATAATGCTTCGAATCATTGTTATACCAGCATAGTATAATACTGATAATACATGTATATGGATTACAGATGTCATTTTTCACTATTTTAGTACACCCCCAAACAATCTAAACAAAACATTGTCATGCTGCTTTGCTGGTTTCTGATACCTCATCTGGACTGTCTAGCAGTGTCTAGCAGAGGCGAGATGTGCTAGCCATGAGCAGAGCTAGGAGGTACTGTAGTTTGGCTCTTCAGTATCTACCAGTATCAGAATTAAAATAATTCTGAATTGTGCCAAAATAATTAAATTAGTGCTGTCAATTCCAGGTGCCGCGATTAAAAGTCCTCACCAGGATTTTGCTCTGGCTTCCTGGATTGTGTTGATTCCACTAATTTTACCTGAATTGCTAATTAGAAAATCTAGCAAGCTTGAGCAAAATCCTGGTGAGGACTTTTAATCGCGGCACCTGGAATTAACAGCACTAAATTAAATTGAATCAAATTGTATTGAAATGTAAGATTTCATGATGCAATGAACTAAAAGAATCATAACTAAGCTAAACTAAAACTGGGTCACACATATACTGAAGCTCTGATAAATGTCTTCCTGCTTCTGGGCTCACGGATGCCCTGCTTTCAGTTATTCAGTAGCTACTTCATTGTGCTGCCATTACATGAATTGTAGCAAGATGCATATGAGAAGTTGCCGTTCTCGGTCCATCTTGCTTGAATCATATTTCAGTGGCACTTTCAGATAAAGAAACATGCAACGTAGTACTAAGGCACTGAGAAATGTTATGGTGAGGTAATTTCTGCTAATGTCCTTATTCGCCCATGCAGGTGAAGTTGGCTCCAGCAGGTGTTCTAAACTGCCTGTGCTCACTTCACGCACGAGAGTGACCAGGTCAGGACTGATGAGGCCTTCTCCGCCCACCATCACAATGTTGCCTCCACTCCCCAAACCTGCTGGCCGAGAGCCACTCCGTGCCTTCAGGCCTGCCAAAGGTGAGCTCACTCTTTTGCTCTCCTGGAAATGGCATCCAAACCATTTGTTGCAGCAACTACAACAAAAAAAGTAAAAAAAAAAAAAAAAGTATTAAAAAAGCAAAAACTGCTTTGAAAGCCCTATAGGGGAGACCGGGTATGGTTGTAACATGGGGAGAGTTGTAACTCCATCAGTTCCACTGATCACGGATAAGATAGGAGTCATATGATCATTTCAGTATTTACCCAATTCCTCCCTGATCCCACATGGTGAATATCAAGGCTGTAAACAGGCACATGCCGATTCCATCGAGAAAAAACTGAATGTATTTCATGTTCCATTCTTTACTTTAGCTGTGATATGTTTGGTGTAGAGTAGAGCACTTTAGAGTGGGCACCTTGACAGCCCACATACAGTGACACTCGTTATCTGCTAGGCGGTTGTGTTTAGTCTAAGGCAGGGGTCTCCAACCTTTTTGAGACTGGGAGCTACTTCTTGGATACAAATTATTGCGGAGGGTTACCAGATTAGAACGCATCAATCGAACAAAAAGTTGGTTTGGGGGGGGGGGTGGGGGTGGCGAGGCGAACGAAAGTTGCGTGTAATAATAATAGTAGCAAAAACATGACGTGGCGACTCATGACGTGGGTGACCCCTGGTTTATTCAATATTGACGGCAGCCTAACTTTTTGATTGACAGCTAATTGAGCAATAGCAAACGAGAGAGAGTGTGTTATAGTGAATATATGTACATGCCGTTACTTGACAACGCGTCCGCGGAGTGATACAGAGAACGAGAATACCGTGCTGTTATCACACATATCTGCAGGGTTAGAACACTTCTCAACCAGTCGGATTGTGAACTAACTGTTGTATAATTGGCGAATAATCATTTAGTGTTAGAAGGGGAGGGACAACTGTGAATTTTGATTGGACATGAATTTAAGTAGATTTCTCGATGGGACCAATTAGGTTTACAAATTTATATGTAATTCATTGGCCCTTTGGCGAGCTATTCGGAAAGGGGTGGCGAGCTACTGGTAGCTCGCGAGCGACGTGTTGGAGACCCCTGGTCTAAGGTTATAATGCTTCGAATCATTGTTATACCAGCATAGTATAATACTGATAATACATGTATATGGATTACAGATGTCATTTATCACTATTTTAGTACACCCCCAAACAATATAAACAAAACATTGTCATGCTGCTTTGCTGGCTTCTGATACCTCATCTGGACTGCTGCCAAAGCATATATCTATTAATCTTTGTAATCTATGTAACATGGCTTCTTTAAGTATTGGGTATCACCTGGCCAGCGTTAAGCAGTGGTATGCAGCAGCAGTCTGTGTGATATAAGGAGTTTGTGCTTTGTACCTACTTCTGTTGGCAAGGACAATGTGAGCTTACAAGCAAGACTAGACTTGAATGTTTTATTGCAGTCAGTTGATTGTGCCAGCACCCCACTCCCCAGAATGCCAATCCCACATGCCAAAATATCCATTATCATAATCTATTATTATTTAAAATGCAGTATGATCTGCAGGTCTTAATTTCATATGCTGGTCTGAAGATTGAACGTGTCCTCTACAGTTCTGTCTGTGTTTCATGTCCAGGTTCAGTGGAGCCTCCCCAGCTCCACTCTCCAGGGTGGAGGAGAGAGAGAGTGGGGAGACTTCACCGGAGCGGAGGACATCTTCAACCCTTGCTCCCAGACATCTTCGAAGCAGCTAACCCCAGTGATGCTGGTAGAGGTGACTTATTGATGTTGGCTTTACTTTATATGTCATTGAAATACCTGTACAAAATGTAGAATTTATAATGTTGCATCATTTGTTTTGTGTTAAAATATTGCTAAATACGATATTTGGGAACAAGGAGATCAGTTAGTCAGAAACTTCACTCAGGTGTCAAGTGAGCGGAGCTAAACTCATGAGCATGGATGCCCTTTCCCACGCAGGTTTGCCCAAATCCAGCCGCTTGCTACCTGGGAACCCCCCCGGGTATTTCTTACTGCCCTCCTACCCTCTGGCCACTCTTCCGGGAGTGCAGCGAGATACAAGCCCTCGGCGCAGAGACCCGGGCCCGTGGAGGGACAGTACTGGTGAGTGCATGGCTACGTTGCTAAGAACGTGCTAGGCACACACAGTGAGGCATGGCTGGTTATTTGGGTGCCCGCTTAAGTTAAGTTGGTCTTGCACTAAGCTTGTCTTGCACTTGTTCCCACGTCAGTGGTAAATTGATGAGCAGATCTAATTTTGTGGTCATATATTCTATATGAATTTAATTTTAACCAACAAATGTGCATATACGTAGATCATTTATAGTCACCACTTGTCAAATGTACAAAATACTTAAATTCAAATTTGATGATCTTCATCTGACATGGTTTCACTCAGTAATGGAACAGTGTCTAGCAGAGGCGAGATGTGCTAGCCATTAGCAGAGCTAGGCTAATGTATCTACCAGTATCAGAATTAAAATAATTCTGAATTGTGCCAAAATAATTAAATTGAATCAAATTGTAAAACTGGGTCACACATATACTGAAGCTCTGATAAATGTCTTCCTGCTTCTGGGCTCACGGATGCCCTGCTTTCAGTTATTCAGTACTACTTCATTGTGCTGCCATTACATGAATTGTAGCAAGATGCATATGAGAAGTTGCCGTTCTCGGTCCATCTTGCTTGAATCATATTTCAGTGGCACTTTCAGATAAAGAAACATGCAACGTAGTACTAAGGCACTGAGAAATGTTATGGTGAGGTAATTTCTGCTAATGGCCTTATTCACCCATGCAGGTGAAGTTGGCTCCAGCAGGTGTTCCAAACTGCCTGTGCTCACTTCACGCACGAGAGGGACCTCGTCAGGACTGATGAGACCTTCTCCGCCCACCTCCCCAGTGGAAGCCCTGCAGGAGGAGAAGCCTGGCAGGAACCTCCACCTGGACCTCGCCCTCATACATGACCCAGATGAGGAGCCAGTGGACAAGGAGGAGGTCAGTAGGAACATATATCATGTTGTACATAGTTGGAGTATCTCAGTCTCAGATGCATTAGTTTAACTAGTAAGTAAGTTTATTTATAAAGCACATTTTTTATGACGGAGTCAACCAAAGTGCTGTATAGAGGCTAAAAAGTACAATATATGCCCAACTCATAAAGAAAAAACATGTAGAATTTTACATAGCATAAAACATTTAAAATACATACAAATACACCAACTGATTACACCAACTGATACAACATAACTGATAGATTTCTTTGGTTGCTGCCTGCAAATGTTACTCAAGTGTTGTACTTTCTGGATTTTAATGCATAAACACAGCATTGGTCCTAATATAAGCTGACAAACCTAACGTCTGTGTTTACATAATAAAGGCCCTGTAGCATCCCAGTATTAAATCTGACCATGCATGCGATATGCTTTGCTTAGGTGTCCAAATATGATGAGATGATGTTTCCTTCTGCTGATGCTACATTTGCGTTTATCTCAGTTGTTAAGGATATCAACATAGTCCTAGCACTATGAGAGGGAGCATTGTCTGGTTGAGAGTATCCATCTCACTTTGGGTATATGGTGGCTGTGAATAAATAAATTAACCTAGTTAAGATATGAAGAGTTTGGTTCCAAAACGCTATAAATCCATTTTGATCAATTTGAGTAAAAATGTGTTTTCTTTAAGTGGTAGGCTGAAAACCACAGTTTTTTGTTTCAAACTATCAAATACCATACTAAGGTTAAAAAAACACAAATTAAATCAAGATTTTAATATTTAAAGATTTATTTAAAAAAAACAATTCATTTTTTCACAAAACGCAATAAATCCATGCCATGTTTTTTTCAAAATGTCTTATATATCCTTTGTCATTATTAGAAATTTTTTTTGACTGAAAATGTGCAAAATACAATAATAAATAACTGTAAATTGTACATCTTAATATAATAGTTTGACCATTGGGCCTAAAAACACAAATTCATATAATATATAAATTTATATTATTATAATATAATAACCCTGCTCCTAGCTTGGTTATGAACAACCCCCAGCAAACAGTGTTTGTACATGAGTCACAGAGCTAAATCTTTTCCACGTTTGATAATTTTGCGAGCTAAACGTGCGCACTTTAGCCAGTCCGTCTATTTCGCGGCAATGTAACGATTCTCGGTTAGGGGCTGGATAGTCTGCCGCTGATATTCTGCCGCCGACAGTGGGACTGGTCAGAACCTGGGCATTGATAAAATAAAATAAATATATCTCTTTTTCCAATAACTGCTATACGAACAGGCTCCTCTATATCATCAAAACCGTTCATTTTTGCGGACTTTGAGAGTGAAAAACGAGACATATTTTAACAAAGTAAGCTACATGAAATGCCGGGCGGCTCAACAGGTCGCGTGCTATGATGTTTACATTCCGTATCTGGTGGTGCACTGTGATTGGATGAGTGGAGATGTGGCGTACTGCGGGAAATCAGGATTGGCGATTGTTGCATTTTGGAAGGAAAGAGAGAAAGCAGGGCAGTATTACACGGCGGATGTGGCGTTTTGATAAAAATTGAATATTGGCTTTTCAAGAGTGGTCACATACCATTCTGATTCTAACTCTTTTTTTTTTTAACTGCATTTATCGCGTTTCGGAACCAAACTCTTCATATATTCTGGCATCAAGGCATTGATATGTAGTTAATAATAATAGACCCAGTAAATGTCATTTACCTAACATACAGGGAGGATCCAGCTTTAAACTGGGCAAAATTTGTGTTTCTTTGGTCATTCAATACTTGTATAGTATTGTTGTATGTACTTGTACTTGACGGATATAGTGGGTATGGGCAGTTGCACTTGGGCTGACAGACTCTTTATTTTTCAGATGATGAACTCCCTGCGCCTCTTGCGTAAAAGAGTGGCTAAGAAGCGGGCTAAGGTGAATGCAAGTGGCAGAGAAGCAATGTTGCCTCCACTCACCAAACCTGCTGGCCGAGAGCCACTCCGTGCCTTCAGGCCTGCCAAAGGTGAGCTCACTCTTTTGCTCTCCTGGAAATGGCATCCAAACCATTTGTTGCAGCAACAACAACAAAAAAAGTAAAAGAAAAAAGTATTAAAAAAGTAAAAACTGCTTTGAAAGCCCTATACTACAAACAAAAAGCCCCTGCTGATCCTCTTGTACATTGCTATACCTGCACCCATTAACATTGTTTTTCTGCACCATGAAGAAACCACTATGAAACCAGAAGTTATATTTGAGATTTTTGATAGAGTATGTGTTAATATGTATTGTGCTTTTCAGGATCTCAAGTGCAAAGCACCAGGGCGTCCCCTGCTGACGACATGTCTGAAGGAGTAATTGGCAGAGGTTGGAATTGGTTTGCTGTTAACACTGCATTACACAACACAATGTTTTAAATCTAGTTCTCCATGTTGAATAATGTTTTGCTGTCTTCAGGCTGATTTGACCAAAGTTGAGCTGATAGCCCTAAAAGTCCTAGTCAGTTTGTTTGGGTTCTGGTAAAGTGTGAGTGTCTTTTGTTTTATGGTGCCTGTCATGCATTTATAGCAGTTAACACTTATTGGGACACTTGTAAAGCTGCTTTGTGACAACAACTGTTGTAAAAAGCGCTATATAAATACATTTTGATTGATTGATTGATTGGTATTCCTCTCTAGATGAACTCAAACCAGGAACTCCCCGGAAGGATCCCTACTCGCAGCAGACTTTACGGCCCTTCTCCAAACCAGACCTCGCTCTCGCTCAGAGCTTCAGTCTGCTTAGCTCTGATGACTGGTAAGTCACACCTGCAAAATTCTGAAGCATTTGGCTAGGGCAGGTTAAACAGCAAGTCATTTATGGTGTTCTGCATATATGGTAAGTATGCATGTATTTAGTGAAGTTTTTTCCTCTTTGTCCCTTTTCTTGTAGCATTTTTTCTTGCAGTAGCCGATGGTTACAGTGTGTGTCTATGTCCAATATCTTTATACAGGGAGAAGAAAATTGAAGGGTTGATGTTAATCCGTAGATTGGCTCAGCATCACTCTGATGTGCTTGGCAGCAGGCTTCATGAGGTCTGCATTGTTCTTATTCAAGAGGTAAGCCACTAGATTTGCTGACTGTGTATCGGTCTGAATTCTAAAATTGGCAGACACCATCAGCATGTACATATTACAGGTGATGTTGCTGACAAAGTCAAGTCAGCGTTAGCAAAGTACTTTGAAATTCATTTTTTATAAAAACATTTCTCATCTAATTGAAATTCAGATGGCATATCTAACTGTAATTAGTGATTAAGGTATTTCCGCCTACATAACACATTGCAGTGGTGGATTATACTTATTACGATGGCGGTGGCAGTGTTGGATGTGACTGAAACGAGCTGGAACGTCGTCTTTCCTGCAGGTGCAGAACCTGCGCTCTGCCGTGTCCCGCATGGCGGTGGTGTCCTTGAGGGAGTTGTACTCCAGCCTGCAGAAAGGGATGGACCAGGAAGTGGAGGCTACAGCTAAGGTCCTCCTTCACAAAGCAGCGGAGTCCAATGCCTTCATCAGGCAGGACGTGGACACAGCTCTGGACAGCATGGTGCAGAACTGCACCCCCATTCGGAGCATGAACGCCCTTCTCGCTGGAGGACTCTGGTCAGTTAGCCTGCAGTGAGCTTTAAACTGTGGCTTTCAGATAGCAACAACAGTCACAAGAAGCTAACAAAGCACTGATTTTGGCTGCTGTTTTTACTTTTCCATTGTTATTTCAAAATATTGCCCTGGCCTATATCAATATTTTTAGTTATTTATCCTGTTAAATATTATTTTTATTGCATTCCACCTCCTCTCTTCTGATCCAAACTGCCCTTCACACCGCTTAAAGAATAGGCTAGTTAGCTAGCTTACAGAGGACATGCAAACATTTTCTGTTTAAAAAATACAGATGTACACTCACTGGTGCAAACTAAGCCATCGAATAGAATATGATAATTTGATTGTGCACTTAGATCATACATATGGGTATTAAGTTTCTTTATAGAAGCTAAAAGTTGTAGGCCTACTGTATTCATTGATTGGATGGATTAATAGTTATTACCTTCTTTTTTTGAATGCCCTAATTTTTTTCCTTCTGTTTTCCTCAAAAGTCATCTGAATGCTGCAGTAAGAAAGTGTACTGCTCTGCACTTGGCTACTTTGGTAGAGAAGATTGGCGCTGGCCGCTTATTGTCTGGGGCGAAAGACGTCATAGCGAGAATTATCCCTGCAGTCTCCAAGTTGGCACAGGACGCTTCCCAAGAAACCAGGTTAGTACTGGGATCAGAACGAGAATTCTACAAAGCTTATTCAGTTTCCCAGATACTAATCTTTTGCTGATTCTTTTAGTCTCCTAGTCTGATACTCTGAAGTCAGCAAATGCTGCTAAATTGTAGAGTAATAGAAGCACTATCATGTTTTCTACACACAGACGGCCTTGTAAAATTGTGACCTGGTAAGATAAATGGTCGGTGTGCTGTGAGTTACGGGTCTCTCACTCACGGTTCTCTCCTGTTTTGGGGTCTGTTCTTTGTCTCAGGCGCTTGGGCCGGCGTATGCTGCTGTTCCTGTCCTCCCACCATGACTTTGATAAGATGGTGGAAAAGTGCATCCCTGCCAAAGACCTGGCAACCATCAGGAACACTGTCCTCACTCTGAAATCCAAGGTAGCGATTCATGTTTGGATACATGATGAGGATTTTTTTTTTATGCCATTCAGCCACTATGCCCCATGTTTACTCACTAAACAAAGCTTATTCACAAAACTTTTAGGTGAAACAGACTGCAATAAAAAAACCATCTAAACTGTGATGGTAGACATATATTGTAAACAAATAATAAAGTACAGGGCAGTGCGTGGCACCACACAGTGTATTTACAGTAAGGCATGCACAGTGTAGTCCCAGACCCAGTAGTTAAAGGACAGAGCATGGTTCAAAATGAACCGGCTTGAAACCTTTGGGATAGAATCAAAGTATGAAGCAATATGTGGACTTCAATATCATCACTCCATGTTTTGTGGTGATTCGTACGTGTGTATTCCCAGGAGAGGACAAAGGTGTCTAGGAATGCGAAGATATAAGATGCGTCAGCCTCGTCTGGAGCAGCAAGAAGCTCCAGCCGCACAGGTGGAGCGTCAGAACACGCAACGAATGAAGCGTAGCCTTAGGCACACGGTGAGGGACGTGAGCCCAGACGACGCGGCACCTCTGAAAGGTAACTGCTGATTTCGGCGAACGCTCCCCTCTTGTATCTTGAGAACCTTACCGTACCGCTTACCCGTGAACTCTATCCCAGCTGTGGAGTCATGCGTACCTCCTCCTCAGTTTGCCAGCAGGTGAATATTTAAACAGTTAATCAAAACAACAACAACAAAAAAGTGCATCCTGATTGGAACTGTTTGCAATTTTTGATGGTGTTGATGTTGGTTTAATTTGATTGCAGCCTTGTTCATTTTCTGTTTGGACACTATAACCCAATCCTTGTGTTTTCTCTCTTGTGTGTGTTCAGCAAAGACAGCAGCAGAGCACACATCCACAGCATTGCAGACAAGACAGAGTACGTCAAGCATCTCAAGGCCCTGCTGGGTTCAAAAGACTTCAGCGAGCCCATCAAGGGCATTGATCAGCTGGTGGCCCACTGCGAGGACAACCCATATATGGTCGTGGGCAACATGTTCCTGGTAACACATTTGAACTGAATAGATTTTTAATGTTTTCAGTAGCTTTCAGAAGTGATCTGTATGGGGGGTCATACGTTGGAGAACATTAAATGCTGGCACATCTGAAGAAATGTCAAAAGCTCAGATGCTTCAGAGTAGAAAATATTACAACAATCAGTTTTAACTATTACAGTGGAGGGCAGTCGTGTCCATTGTTAGTGTGAGCTTGTTTTACAATGTATGTGAAGATTTCACCCAAGCGTATCCTTGAAATTGCATTAAACCAAAGAATCCAAGTGAATGACTTATGAAAAAATCAGTCGGTTGAAATGAAAGGGCTTGAAATCAAATCAGCTCCAGGGCTTAACGGCACTGATATGGTGAGTGCCTGATGAATGCATGGGCGGCTTGCTCTATACCTCTCTTCCTCTGCTACAGGTATTTGATGCTTTCAAAGCACGACTGCAAGGTTAACCTCTATGCCTTGGAGGCCTTACAGAAGATAATCACACTGCTCAGAGACAACCTGGTCCAAGTGGTCTACATCTTAGTCCCAGCTATAGTGGACAATCACCTCAACTCCAAGAATAACGCCATCTACATGGCAACAATAGGTGCCATTCAAGCTCTCATCAATAACCTTGGTGGGTTCTTTTCTCTCTTTACAAAACATCTTGAAGGACACATGCCACTGGGCTTTAGAAAAACAACAACAATGATTGTGTTCTGTTTTACCTTTGTATCTTTTGATGAAAGGTTGCTAGGTTGGGGAAAAGGTTCACACAAATCAGTAAAAGAATGTTCTTGCTCTTTGGCTAGATGTTTGTGGTGCAGATCAAATGGAAATCTCCTTTCATATTAAGGCACAGTCCAATATAAAGAAAAAAATATTTCTGTAAGACTGACAGGAGATCTTGCATTATCTGACAGCAGATAGTTAAATAATGGAGTTTACAGTGGATGTGCTTAGGCTCTTTTGTTCAATATACAGTGTCTAATCTTTTGTGGTTGTGTATACAGAAATATTCTACAAATTCAAATACATTATCAAAAAACAATTCTTTCAGAAAGTAATTCCACTGATATGCTAAGAGATGCCAGAGATAAAAAAAAAGATAAAAGATATTTACCAGAAATACTATAATTCCTATATTAATTAATAATATTTATAATATTGATAATAATCATTCCAGAGAGTTACCATAGTTACCAAATACTGTCACTTTAGTTGAATTAAATCTTTCTAGGTTAAAAAAATGCTTCTGTAATAACCCAGTGCTGTCCAGGGTTGATTTATTTATCTTTGTTCCTTTTAAATATTCTTTTTATAGAGCTGGTTAGGGAACTCTACCCCTGCAAGCCACAACTGGTTGAGCAGAAGGTGCTTCCTCTGCTCTGGTACCTCCTGGGGACCTCCAGCAACAGTGGTACGGTCCACGGGAGGGGTGGAAGCGTGAGAGGGGCCACTGTCCACCTATGCCAAGCCCTTCATGCCCACATGGGTCCGGCGCTGCTGGACTGCGCTGCTTCCCAACCTTCCAATATCCGCAAGAGCCTAAGAGAGTTTGTGAAGAACCTCCCGATCAACTGAGAGCTGCAAGCCAGACCTCCAGACCAAAATAAAGCCCAACATGGATTCTACTTGAAGATGGAGATGTTTGTGTATTTCTTACTGTGCCTGCACTTTAAATGAAAGAGAGAGGAAGAAAGTCAAACGTTTTTAACATTTTGAATTAGCAGAAAGCTAAATCCTTAAACTCAGAATTCCTTTTAAATAAGGAGCACAGATTTTAGCGAATCACATCAGGTTTAACATGCCTAGGAGCTCTGCTCTTTTTGCACTTTGAAATACTAACACTTATCATGATAACTGTTGTCATGGTGACTATAGATATATATTGTTCTATGATTGTTATTTTCTGTTGACATATCCTGAGGTAACTGTGCAGAATGTAATTTATCACATGCACAAGGAACAAGGATCTATAGTCTTTTTGTTGTTTGGTATGTGTAATGTGACTTTTCAATGAGGAGTCTTAAAAAATGAAAAAGCTACGACTCACAAAATTACTTTTGTATTCTATAGCCAGGGCTTAATTTGAGCCGGATCCTGCCGGAACAGGATCCAGGAACTCTCATTTTGAAGGGTGTGTTCCGGGAACTGTCTGCCTCGATCCAGTAACTTTCAAGCCTACTAATTATAAGTTATGAAGAAATCTGTATGCACTTCTGCACTTAAACACTTATAAAACACATGTAAATAATTTAAAAGTAATTTATATATACAAATTGGCTTGTTATTTTAACATTTGTGTGCCTAAGCGTTTTGTGATCCGGTGACATTGTGATTTTGTTTTGCGATCCGGTGACATTGTTGGCCTCTGACCCCTTGTCTCATGCCGCTGTTTGCGTTCTGGCATCGTTTGATTTTCAAAGTAAGCACTGTGTATAGCTAATAAGTGTAATGGCACAGTATTAACTTAACTCATTCTGTCAATAAAAGCTTGTTACTCCTATGATTGCAATTATATTTTTGTATGTGATAAAAACAATTGACAAACACATATAAAAACCAGAGGGCAGCAGATCATGTGAAAATATATTTGTGTAATTCTCAACTTTTGGCCATGACTGTAGACCAGGATAATGACACTACAGAATTTCTTCACAGAGCCTCAGCCAGGTGGAGTCAAGTTTCAGGTGGAGTCAAGAGCACACCACCTGAAACAAAATTCAAGACAAAATGAGTCCCGCCTGTATATTTACAAAGTACGGTGATAAAGCTATTGAATCAGTTTCTTTAACATCCCCCCCCCCCCCCCATCAGACTCCACCATGTCAAGAGTAGAGGTGCACTTTTCTCGCCACAGACATTCAGAGCCCAGTGCAAAATCATCACAGGAGGAAACCTTCAGACTCCAGATTCAAGACTTAGTCAATCACGTACCTCATCCCCAGGATGCATGGACGATGTCCCCTGAAAGAGAAAACAATTGTCTTAGATTAACAGTCATGGCCTTTTATTCTGAATTGGTCTTATGCTTGTTTCCCGTGTTAGACATCTGTGACCACTGAATTCTGTAACCAGAGACCACCATGCATGTGTCGTCAAGAAATAAGGTAGGGTCAAATCCTGTTAACTGCACATGGGTACTCAATCGTTGATTGTAGTTTATAAGGAAATTAAAGCTCATTTCAAAATGAATTATTTATTTAGTGTGTATTTCTTGATTAAGATATGTGCTTGTATATACTTAGATATTTGTTAATGACATATTTGGCATTCTTAGCGAGGAGCAAAGTAAAATTTTCATTGTATCTAAGGAAACCTGTTCCCTCTGTGCATGACAAACTCTGAATTTGAAAAGATTAGGTAGGCCTAAATGACGTTTTCACGCATGCAGACAATTATGTTTTACGTTGCATGAAAAAAATCTGTTGATTCTAAAGCTTTTGGTTAAACGTCAGCTTATTCATTTCCTATTTTCTACTAACAAATGCCTAGGGTGGTTCGTACGATTGATAACATTTCTTTTCTGACAAGAAGCAGCACTATCCAACTCCAATATTTATGAGTCTCTTGAACAGAAGTTGATGGTCACCGATACCGGTGCATCACCAGTTAAGGATGCCCTCGCCGGAATACCGAAAGGGTTCGCCCTGAAATATTAATAATCCCCTCAGTCTCTGCCATGTCATTAGTAGAGACGCACTTTTGTCACAATGTACTTTTGGAGCCCAGTGCAAAACATCACGAGAAACTTTATTGGTATATGCACAGTAAAGAAACGTGTTGCTCTGTACAACGAAATAGTAATAAAGGATAAAATAAGCATGCAACATTATGATAAGTATTCATAAATGGAAATGTAAACGAAACAGAAATATAAACTGCTAAGAAGTTTATGTACATACAGTCATTGTGCAGTAGCGAGCTACATTGCTTGTTGTCAGACTGGTATGAAAACCCAATAGACTCAGCACACTTACAAATTGTCTAAACACACTTGGCACTGCCACATAATCTCCTTTCTGCATTTGCCACATGTGAACCTTTTACAAAAACCACAACGCTTAGTGGCACGGTTACTCTTGCAGCCACACTTAACCTGGCACAATGCCCTTTTCCCTGTGTCAGGTGTGGGTTGTTGCTGCTGAAACTCTACCTTGGACACCTCCTTGGCTTCCATATGAGACTGTGCAAGTTCTGTTGCAAGCTTCACCAAGAACTCGGACCGTCTCTCTTTTACCCCAGTGCATGCTTGAAAAAGCACATGTGCATTCAGGCATGAAATGTCAATCATGTTATAAAACACAGCGACTGGCCAACGCCGTGTTCCTGAACGTACACTGTACTTTCGCACCATTTGGTCCATGACATCCACACCACATTTTAGGCTGTTGTAGTCTGTGATTGTGTTTGGCTTTTTTTTTCGGGTGTCTCCAATCTCCACCGTACTGTGCATGCTACTGAGGATGCAGACAGTCTTTTTCCGTCTGGGCGCGTAAACGGTCAGCGTGGCACCAGAGGTTGAAAACACCTGTGTACTAAATTCCTCACGGCCCAAATTCTTTTTGACAGAGTCTGGAAGCTCACGACGAATCTTGTTTACTGTGCCAAGGAGGGTGGTCTTCCGGCCCAGCAACTGCCTTGCTAGTGACAGTGAGGTGAAAAAATTGTCTGTGGTAACAGTTCTTCCTTGGTCCATAAATGGTTCCATAAGCTTCATCACCACATTTTCCGATAGTCTTTCCCCCACGGGACGACTGGAGTCTTTGCCAAGATATGGAATGATGTTGCATACATACTTGGATTTCAGGTCACATGCCACCCAGAACTTTATCCCAAACTTGTCGGGTTTTGTTGCAATGTACTGAAGAAAAGAGCAACGGGTCTTAGTTGGAAAAAGTTGCTCATCTATGGTGATATGCCTTCCTGGGTTGTAACAAGTGATGCAATTGGCAGCGAAAGACCCCCAAACATTAGAGATTGCAGCAAACCGGTCAGTTGCAGCTCGTTCACTGCGTGTGTACTTGTCGTCAAAGTGAAGGTGCTGCATGATGTTCTGGAAGCGGTTTCGCGACATAATCTTGGTGATTAAGGGCACTCCCAGTGTTGTAGACCATGAGTCATGCACCGCTGGAAGGCGCACAACACCTCGCAGGATGAGGATTGCAATGAACGCCTTTAGCTCAGCGAGGGACATGAACCAGTTTTCTTGCTGTGTCTGGCGTGCATGCTGGACAGTCCACCCCTGTATGATCCGAAGCATTTCAATAGAAATGAAACAGAGGAAACTCTCTAAGCGACTCGATACTTTCCGTAGGGCAAAAGCAGTTGGCTCTCCATTCGTGGTATTGCATTTACTTGGGCTTGGATGCACTCAGTCATGTCTTCCGATCTGTTCTTCATGCCACACTGTGCCGCCTTTTGCAGTCTCTGTCAGCCGCCCGTGTGTCTCCACGCGACCCCTCTTTACTGGTGATGAAGTCTCCTCATCTACAGGACCATATGTTTGAGATTTGATTAGTGAAAGGTTGAAATAATGTGAAATTGACAAACATAATATTTGAAACGTAGCCGGCGATTGGCGGGTTCACACACAAATAGGTATTTTGGCCTTAATGGGGGGGGGGGGGGGGGTGTGCATAAATAAATTAATGTGCACAAAAAGATTCAATTGAGGCACTAAAGGCCCAAAACGATCAAAATGTGTATTGGGAAATTGAGTCAGATCAAAGAACTAAATCACATGCTGAGATCAGCAGTGTGTGTGTGTGTGTGTGTGGGGTCTTATGTATGTACTATTCAGTCAGTTCCAGTATTTGGCAAGTAAATGGAGCCCATGTAATACCATACTGATATTACAGTAATGAAATAAGACATTTTAGTGAAATAAAAGGTTCATTTCTGGTCAAGCAGTGCACCTTTTGTTATGAGATCTAATTGCAAAGTTATTTATCTCATTGATCTGACTCATACAAGACCCTTTATTTGTCTGTATTCTGCATAACCGGATTGCAGCATGAGTTTTTATGATTTCTTAGGTTTTTGGACAATGTAGCGACAGGCCAATTTGAACCAAACTTGGCATACCTGAAGGACCTGTCTATAAAAGGCTTTGAAATTGGGAGTTGATCAACATGTTTATATGAATTATAGCAATATAGGTCATATATGGCCTCAATGATATAATGGGAAAATGGACCCACCTGAAAATAAAAAAAATCCAACAATTTTTAAAAATAGTTTACCTACAGTGTCTACAGATTATGCCCATGCCACTCTTGCCATCATTGGATCAAATTCCTAGGACTAGTTCGAAAAGTGCTATTTTCAAACAATTGATGAATGTGACAAAACTACGCCTTTTTTAATAGGACTTGTAATTGCAAAGTTGTCAGGTGGACTGCAAGGAATCAAAAGAATCAAGTTTCATTTTCCTAAGCAAAGATTTGGAAAAGTTATGCATGATTCACAAATAGTGCCACCTAGTGGCCAAATGTTTCAAAACTGCACAGTGTGACAGTCCTGAGATGTGTGTGAACCCTAAATTGCAAAAATAGGTTTCCCCACACTACGTGTGTGAACCCCAATTATAATTCCAAAACATCTCAAGTATGCCACCTTGGAAGTAATGTAGGATTGTTTTCACACAGCAATACGTGGCATATATATATATTTTAAATAGTTTATCTTTTGAAAAAATGTCAATAGGTAAAGATATTTCTACATAAATTTATACAATAAACCCTCAACTACTTGAAATAGAATAATATTCGAGTAATTTTAACTTATCCAGATGGTACTTTTTGCAGTGTCTCTTCCAAAAACACAACACCCATAACTGACAAACAAAAATAGGAAATCTTACCAGAAGAGATTTCAGAGTCACTACTCGGATCAAGAGTTATTTCTCCTCCATCAGAGTCACAAGGGTCGACATGGTTGAGGACCACGTCCAAAGCCTGCTGTGTTCTGCAAACCTTTGCCATCTTTGCTTCTAAGTCGAGAGTAAGTGAAATATAGCAACATGGATTTTTATCCACATGTAGGTGGATACATACATAATAGTCATAATAGTTCACACTACCACCCATCACACCCATACCTGTTCACTGTTACCTGGTACCGGCATATTTCGATCTAATGGCTGCAACAACATTAAAAAAATATATAGAACCCATCTCAGTTACCTCCATTCTGTACATTTATAATATTGTAATATAGTACTAGAGTGAGAAACCTTTATTCTATTTTATTTCACCATTTCTTCTCCATCGGAGTCAATGGATCAACACAGTTCATACAATCACCCATCCCCCCCCCCCGTTTAGCATTACCTAGTAGTGGCTGCATGTACATAAAGGATGGCTTTTATTAGACCTTTATTCTATTTTATTTCACTTAGCATGTAGCCAGATAGGCCATTTACTTTGGTGCAGTTTATTAAAGTCTATGCACTTTATTAACAAGTTTCCTATGTCTGCAGTCATCTCTCTCCATTATTAAACTGACAACGACATTATTTGAACTATAATTCTAAAACATCTCAAGTCTGCCTCCTTTGTACTAATTTTGGATTGTTCTCACTGCAAAAGGAGACATGCTGATTGGTCAAAAATAGCTAAAGTTCTGATTTTTTCTTAAAGGGTTTTTTTCTTCTCCATCTGAGTCAATGTATCAACATAGTTCACACAATCACCCATCCCCCCGTTTAGCATTACCAAGTAGTGGCTGCATGTACATAACAAAGGATGGCCTAAACATTTGGCCTGCGGGCCAGAGTTTGGACACCTCTGCATTAGGCCATCATGTCCATTAGTGCAGTTTTCATTAGCCTGCAGCAAATTCTGAAAATACTAATGAATATGGCCTGCAGCAAATTCTGAAAATACTATTGAATATGGCCTGCAGCAAATTCTGAAAATACTATTGAATATGGCCTGCATAAGGAGCATGAGCTCAACTCTGCCTGGCCTAATGGGATGCAAATGACCCCAGCACTGCCATTTGGCACTCTCTGCTAGAAGGAGTCGTATGAAAATGCTGGTAGTTGCAGTGTTAAAAGATTACAGTACCTTTAACAGTCACTACTACGACAAATTAACAGAATTGTTGTGCATTTGTCAACGTACCAGAGGTGTCACACGTCGAAAAGGCTCTGACAATACGGCTTTTAGCAACGGCAAACATCAACTACGGAATAGAATAGAAAAACCGGTAACGTCTAAACAAATGCTTACCAATTGCTGCAGCGCTTCAACAGCTACTTGCAAGGAGCCCCTTTCCTGCTCAGAAGAAAGATTGAAATGTGGCCAAGACAGGCCAAGATGGTGGTTTTATATTGTGAGTTCTCGAGGACCCTTAGGTATCCTGATGAGGCGCCTATTCAAAACATCAACGAGTGTATCAAAATAAGAGTTCACTGTCACGTCAAACGTTTGTTTGTTTTTGTTTCTGTTGCATGTTTTATGTGTTGTAGTGTGATCACTGTTTTCAGAGTGTTTGTCTGTATATCTTACCTTGTAGGGACTTCTGCAAGTAAGGGCCAGAATAAATGGCATGTAGACATTTGTAATTAAACATTACATGCATCATACAAGTGATTCAAATAAAATAAGTATATATTATATACATATAATATATACATATACAAATGATATATACTATATAATATATATTATATACATATATACAAGGCAAGGCAAAGTTTTTGCAGATGTTGGATGGGAGGACTTGGCAGTTTGGAAGGGTAAGTCCAGTGTGGATTAATACATATTTAGGTGTTCTTTAGGACTTTTAATTTTAACTTATTAAATTGTAACCTTGCTAATTGGGAAGATACATGGAGACATGTTCCAGAGAAGCTCCATGGAGTACTCATTGTGCAAGTTTCAGTGTGACAAAACTTCACATGCTTCACTCTGCTTGTACCCCGAACATGACTGCCGTTTGTGCAGATGGCAACAGAAAACTCTATAGGTTTTGACAGTCAGCAGGGTAAAACTGCTTTATGCATAATAAATGTATGTAAAATGTATGCAACTGTAGGTATCGGGGGCGGACTGGCATACATTACTACCGGGGATTTCCCCGGTGGGCCAAGGGGAAGTATTGTTTCCATTCTAATGGGAGGTAAAAGTTAATATGTTTTACAAAACCCCTTAACCTGGGGGGTATTCCACGAAGCGAGCTAACTCAGTAAGCCGGGCTTTTTAAGACAAGCCTGGCTCATTTTGCTCAAATTCGGTTCCACGAAAGAGGCTAGACTTGAGCCTCGCTCAGTTACTACAGCAACATATACGTTTGAACTAACCTGCTCCGTACCAGGCTAGAGTTGAAGCTTAGCTTAGCGGGACCGCTTCTATTGGCTCAGCAGCGTGATGTCAGTCTCGCCATCCGGGAAACAAAATTGAGGAACAAGGTTTGGAATGATTGCAGGTCATTATTATCAAAATGTAATAATTATATTTCCAAATGCAATTTATATTTCGATCTTCAGAGTACATATTCATTGTTAATCAGCGAGGTTTTTGCACATTTTAATGTATTGGTTTAATCTTAACAAATTCAGGTCAGTGTAAAATGGAATACAGTGTCTAATCGCAGTTATGGTCAACAAACATACATTAGCATAAACACTATATCACAAAAATACAATTCTTTGTACCTGAGTATTAATAATAACTGAGTAATTTAGGTGAAGATACTTTTAGGTATATATTTATCCCCACACTTCCTCTTTTGTGTTCAAATTACAAGCAAATCATATCACTCCGCAATTCACATATGTTCAGTATAAATAATGTAAATGTGTGGTTAACTTAATGGTGCAAAAAGGAAATTGATACAGACAACTACCTTACCAAGATTTTCATACAGGTGATACAAATAATCCAAAATGTATGCTATAAAAGAACAGCTAACAGTGAAGGCTGAAGGCTGATTGACCATGGCATGCCCATTTGTAGAAAATCCAGTAGATGAGGGAGCGTGTATAGTGCACAGAGCATTCATGCTACCAGCTCCAAGGTCATTCCAGGACAGGACAGATCCACTGGGCTTTCCGGATGACTACTTATTTGAGCACTACAGGTTCAGAAGACACAGTATTATATATCTTTGTAAATTACTGGGGCCATATATTGAGAAGAACACTAGACGTAGTAGAGCTCTTACCAAACCCCAAACAGTCTGTATCGCTTTGCACTTCTTTGCCAGCGGCGCATTTCTGTACAGCGTTGGGTATGCAGAACATCTTAGTAAGGCGACGGTCTGCTGCGAAATTCGATAGGTTTGTCTTGCGCTTAAGCGTTTCCTTAATATATTCATTAAATTCCCTGGTCACAGAGGCATCCTTCCCATAAAAGAAGCTTTTTCAGAACAGCAGTAACTTGGAGTTAAATTTATATGACTTTAAAAGAGACTCTTATCCAGAGCACTTACCGAAGTGCTCTGTATTCATCTTGATCAACTATTTCATGCTAAAATTCATTCAATTCAAAACAAATTGAATTCTCCAGGATTTCCAAATGTCATTGGTGCTATAGACTGCACTCACATCAGGATAAAGGCTCCATCTGGACCCATGGAGGCAGACTATGTGAACTGAAAATCATTTCACAGCATCAATGTACAGGTACATGCAAGTTTTGCCCACCCAACAGAAATTGTAAAGCATGTCGCTCCATGGGTTTGAACAACTTTCACCCTTTGTCACTTTTGCCATTGTTCTAGATGGTTTGCACCAGCCAATTTCTATTCTCCAACATTGAAGCAAAATGGCCCGGCTCGGTGCACAATATTTCGTGCCTCCTCACTGGCACAGAGGTTTGCCGAAGGTAAGAATACTCCAACCACACAAAATAGTGCAGATTTGGCCTCAGTGTTTAACTCTACTCCTTATAATTGTAGGTGCTTTTCCTGGCTTACTGCTTGGGGATAGGGGTTACCCCTGCCAACCTTTTCTCCTTACCCCATATGCAGACTCTACAACAGATGCCGAGAGGAGGTTCAATCGTGCACATTCAAAGACAAGGGCATGCATTGAGATGGCATTTGGACAGTTAAAGAGCAGATTTAACTGCTTGCGCCATCTCAGAGTGACCCCTGAGAGAGCCTGTGACATTAAAGCAGCCTGTGCAGTTTTGCACAAGGTGGCAATACTGCAAAAAGGAGTAATGCCAAGAGTGCAGTTGGACTCTCCTGTCTGACCCCTGGATACCTCCCGGACTCTGCCCTCGCCTCTCGACCCTGGACCGCACTGACCACCGCTCCCACGCTACTGCTCTGCACCTGCCATACGTCACTGTGCTCATCGTGTGGCTAGTTACACAGAGTTATCCTAATAAAGATCGTGTTATTCCGCATCAGGATCCCTCTCAGCGTGTTCTATACGTTACAAAGACAGAAGTGTTACCGCCCGGTCTAGGTCAGACGGTAACAGCGAATTAATGTTGGAGTGATTGAGGAGTGAAATATAAAGGGGAACCGACAACACGTTCAATAACATGTATTTGGACCACATGAAAATGCAGAAAATGCAAGATGTAACAAGCATTGGCTTAGCACCACTGACTTCAGGTAGGCCACGCTGAAAACGGGAAAAGAAAACTACCTGGTGCTAAGCGACTTCTTTTAAACTTACACAACAACAACCAAGAAAATAAAAGAGAACACTACATAACAAACACAACTACGCAAAAACAGAAACACAGTCCACCACACACACACACAAGAACAAGGGGCAGTCTAACAAGTCTCGATTACGGTTAGCAGATGTGTATATATATCCAAAGTCATCCCCAAAACAGGGAGATCAAACGAGGAGAGCCTGCCACTCTCTCCTGCCGTCTTCACCCCCAGGAAGCCTTTTGTAGCTGTGGACTGGGACTGACTTGTCAGGCACCACCCAGAACCATGTGACCCCATCATCCCGGGCGCACCTGAAAGAGATTACAACACAACACACATTCCACAGCACATCACGCTCCCTCGGGAGAACAGCACAATCACACAGCAACAACTCATCACGCTCCCGTAAGAGAATAGTACAATGTGTACAGTAATAACTCATCTCGCTCCTGCAAGAGAATAGTACATATCAGGGTACATATCAGGACCTAACAGAAGTATAGTCAAGATTGAGAAGTATTTATTCATGTTGAACTGCATAACTACTACTCACTTGTTCTCTTGTAGAGGTGTGAGCTCTGGACATGGAGGTCTGAGGGTCTTCTCTCTGTTCTTCCATTTCCTTTAAACACAACACAAATCATGAGATCACACAGCACATTAACAGACAGATACATAGACACACACGACTTACAGCTGGCCTTTCTGAACAGGCAGAAATTTCTTTCTGGTTGCTAAAATATTTTATACAGTTATTTAAAATGGTGTTTTACCTTTTCCTGCATATTGGACTAATCAACTGTACTTACCATTCTGGAGTATATTTTTATATTTCACCTTGACCTGCTGCCACGTTCTCTTAACCCCGCTCATGTTACTTCTAAATCAGGAAATTATTAAATAACATTATTAATTTACTATAACACTTTTAAAATGCCAATGAATGGATTAAATTATATGCTCACGCATTTAGTCTGTCTGCAATATTTTGCCAGACAGCTTCTCTGACTTTATGAAAACAGGACGTGTTGCCATTCTTCGTAATAATGTATTTATATTCCTCATACAGACGTATAAGTAGCTCATGTTCAGCAGAAGAAGCAAAAAAGCTGCTCGTTCCTTCAGCTCTTTCAACATTTTCTTGCCTTTTCGAATATCGATTAGTGAGGCTGTGTAAATACTGTGTGCACGCGCATGATCGCCGATTACAAAAGCCTGGCTTGAATTAGCGGGAACAGGTTGCGTCTGGATTTCGTTAGTGGAACGGAACTAGACGGAAGTGAACTGTTTGGTTAACTCAAGCGAGGCTCACTCTAATAAGCGCCGCTTTCATAAGCTCGCTTCGTGGAACAGCCCCCTGTTCTTTGACCATCATGTGTGTTTATTTTTTCTGGTGAGGGAATGTGGGATTTACTGTTGAGGTTCAAAGATACCTGACTGACCCAATAGTTCCACGGTTTATCTCCACCTCTATCAGCTTGCACTGGAATTTTTATGTACACCAGTCTCCTCAGTGCTGTGTGAGGCTTGAAAAATTGTGTCCCAGCACAGTGGAACAAATCCTCTTTTTGAATAAAAACTGAAAACAAAGATGCTAATGTCCACAATCACTAAAATCACTAATAAATCAAACTTGTTTTTCCACAAGCACTTTTGTTATTTTTACATCCATACATAAACATTCACGATATACGTATACATATTAAAAAATGTGATTAATTTTAAAAAGTGTAAAAATAAGAACCCAAACCAGCTAGATATATAAGAAACAACAAATCACAACAAACCAAACAGATTTCCTTTATTGACTTATTGACAAAACGTGAAAAACTTTAATGAAACAATATGGAGTTAAAGGCTAAAAATGAATAAATAAAAGACGCTGCTTTCACTGTCCACCAGATGGCGATAATGTCCACTGCTTCATGAAGTTAACCTTTTTCCGGTACAATGGCCTAGGTGCACGCACCACTTCCTCGTTGGTGTCAGGATGCTACCGTATTTCCGGTTGGTATGCGGAAGTGTCGATGTCATGGCCGAGTCTAAATTCACAAGGTGCCTGTTGGAGTTCCCGAAATTTACCATCAACGATGTGCGTCGTATTGTCAGAGCATCAAGTACAACGACACAGAGTCAACTTGAAAAGGGTTTCAAGTTCTACGTTTCATCCTACCTCTGCAATTTTGAAGGTAAGTGGCCGACGCTAGTTAGCTAGCTAGCCTGAGGTGGCAGTCTAATGAAGTGATGTTGTTTTTAGTAACGAACCAACCTGTCCTAGTACTAGAAATGCCTTTTTAAAACATGTTTGTATTTCTGATGGAAGTATCAGGCAAAAGTAAGGCTAACGAGATAACAGTGAGGGCTCACTGCTACAGATCTATGAAGAAAACAGATACGCCACACCAGCTGAGAGTAGGACTGGTTAAAATGACACGAGTTCTGTTCAGTGTCACGTTCAAAGTTCTGTTGAACAAGTTCAAAAGTGAGTTCAACACAAGTTCAATCTTTTATCCTTGCTCTTACTTCACGTAAGCTGTGATAACCATAGGCATTGGTTTTCAAAGCTTACAATGGTAGCCAAATGCAGAGTAGCTGAGTGGGAATCATTAGCAGTCTATTTTGCCTATAGTAAACAAATGGGAGTTTATTTTACAGTTCGAGCTATTGTTATCTACCTCTATGACTCAAAAGCAGAATATAGTCCACCTCAGCTATTCTTCAAACTGCATTTTCTAAAATCTGTCAATCTGTCTTTCAAATCTTTCATCTTAACTTCTTTATTAACATATGGCTGCAACACTTACACCTATTAACATATTCTGATAACACTCTTCAAGAAGCAGTTGAAGTAAAACCTGCACTGTTCTGTTGTTGGTGGTGGAAACAACAAAATAATATAAATATAAGTAGGCCTGTTTCACTCCTATGTGTAAGCATTTCATCTGGAGTGAAAATGAAGTTTAAATCTAAAATATATTTAGTTTATAGTTGCTCACTGAACTAGTAGATTGAAACATGCACAACACTGTAGAATAGAAAGACAGTATAGCCAAGTGTTTTAAGAGTGATGCAAAACAGCACAAACATTACATGAGACAATAGACAAGTGACATTCACCACTACCAACATGATGGGACAGATATTGCGCCTATTGACATTGCTGAAGTCTTCTTTTCAAGATATTAAATATTGCCTCTTGTGTATTTCAGATGACATTATGTGATTCAATGCCAGTTGTGCTCATTAAGAGCAACTGCTCTTGTGTTGCTAGTTGCGGAATCTGCAAACACTTGGTTGCATTGCTTTTCCAGACTGCTCATTATTCTGAATCTGGCATGTCTGTCGTCCCTCCTGTCCTTTCATGCACACAGACAGAACAGAAGTGGCATAAACCACCAACAATGGTTTGTCTTATTTCATTATTTAATGTTAGTTAATGTATCACAGTCACTTTACTAACACCATCTTTTAAATTAATAGGGGGTGAAGCCTGGACCCGTGGATGCCATGGTTGTCCTAAAGCCAAAACCAGGTGCTACTACAGCCAGTGGAGTTAGGTATGTAGTACCAAATTTAATAGGCAGATTACAGTGTGTGGTTAAAAATATATATGCTTTTGATCATCTGATAAGACGATCTGATCTGTTCTCTTCAAAATTTAATTTAGCTTTGTTGTACTTCAGATTAGTGTTGTCAAAAAAATTGATATATCGATACGTATCGATACTGAACATTCTGAAACGGTACAATACTCGTTTCCCTTAAGTATCGATTCTTTTTACATAAAATGCGCTTTCGTTTGACCCACCCAAGCTGCCGTAATGCACAGGACAGTTTGTAATGCTAATATGGCAGCTTAAGCAAACGCAGTGCTGTTGGATTCGAAGCAGATACAGATGGAAAACTGAAGGACTTGAACAAGCCCGTTTGCAAGCGGTGCTTTTGGAACATTTCAACGAAGGGCGCTAAAGCCTGGTTGAGTGACCATAGCGCTCGACTCCGCGCGCACCTCGTGCGAACCTCCGCGAGCGGTGGAGGCTTTATACTTTCCGCTTTGCAGTGTTGTCCGAAACTATATGTGGTAGTATAAAAGAAACACCCCTCAAAACAGGGGAATGAACACTTACCTGACGAATTTTAATGCTGCTTTGTGTTTCAGGTTTGAAAAGTGCTGCAATTTAGGCTAAAGTACTTGAAAATGTTGAAATTGTAACTACTTCATTTCACAACAAATATCTGTCTGACTGAACAGTTTTCATGTATTACATTAACAAATACGAGCCTCTTGTAATTCCAGGATGAAACATGAGAGAACGTGAAGACGTTAAGATTGGGCGTTTTGAAAATAAACAACCATTAAATAATGTGATTAAAAGCGCAATATTTCGAATCATTTCGAGTATATGTATAAATATTTAACTTAATTAAGTTTAACGTGCTGGGAAATATTGGTACAAGCGCTTGAATTGAACCCTGCAAACATGACTTTGTTCATTGCGCTGAGGCGCGGCGCGTGCGAAGTTACAAAATTCGAGAGGTGCACGACCTCGCGTGCGCCGCGCTTCAGCGCGATGAACAAAGTCATGTTTGCAGGGTTCATACACCTTGTGGAATTCAAACACTTGTATGTCACTTTCAAGGTCCATTTCAATATTTCCCAGCACGAGCAAAGACACTTTGTCAGATGTTCAAAAGACGTCCACTGAAAAGCCAGAATGAAAGTTTTAGTGACGTCTTTTTTAAACGTCTATTACTGCCGTTCAGTTGCAGTTTTTGCACGTCCTGACATCCAATAAAGGTCCTAGTCAAACGTTCAGATAGAAAACTCGTCATAGACGTTCATGTTAAGTTAAAAGGTTAAGGTCCTAGTCACACTGTCAGATTTTGAACGTCCACCAGACATGCAAAAAAGGGTCTGGACTGACCGACGTGATACAGACTTGATTTTAACGTCTTTCTGACGTCGCATGTTTGTTGGGATAAGTTAAATATTTATACATGTACTTGAAATTATTCGCTTTATCATCACATTATTTAATGGTTGTTTATTTTCAAAACACCCAATCGTAACGTCTTCACGTTCTCTCATGTTTCATCCTGGAATTGCAAGATGCTCGTATTTGTTAACACAAAATAACTGTTCAGTCAGACAGATATTTGTTGTGAAATGAAGTTACAATTTCAAGCATTTTCCAACACCTTTTGTGGCCTTGTCACAGTCACACCTTATTGAAGAGGCACCAAGATCCAAAAGTGCTACACCTGAGTGGCATTCACTTAGGAGAGAAAGAGTAACTGCCTCACATTTCAGAGAGGTGAGCCACGTTAGAGGTCCAGGTGCTGCAGAAAGGATAATCCGAGGGACACGACAAACAGCACATGTGAAGAGGGGACTTGAAATGGAAACAGAGGCCTTAAAGGACTGTGCAGTTCTGAAAAACTTGAACTTAACCAAGTGTGGGCTAGTGATTCATCCAGATGCCTCTTGGCTGGGTGCATCACCTGATGGACTTGTATATGACCCACTTGAGCGTCCATCATTTGGGCTTGTTGAAATTAAGTGCCCAAATCCACAAAGCTATGTAGACTGCAAATTCCTCAAAGTGGCACAAGGCCTACACAAAATGAAGGAGAGCCATTGTTATTATTGGCAAATCCAGTTCCAGTTATTGATTACTGGTATGCAGTGGTGTGATTTAGTTATCTGTGCCCATGATGATATCTTTATGCAGCGAGTTTACAGAGATAGCAGTGTATTAGAAGAGGTGAAAAGGAGGTGTGACATGTTTTTCTTTAACACTTACATGCCAAAATACCTCTCTATGCCCAAGCAATAGAAAATCATAATGAAGACATGAACTCATGAACAATTAAAACAATTTCAATTTATTCTGTCAATTGTATTACTATTGTATTTGTTTCATTTTTTACAAATACAGTAAAAGTTAAGAAATACATAATGTTGTATTGTGTTGTCAATTTTACATATAAAAGGGAAAGCATTTTATACAATTAATCATATTGCACTGTACCTTAACATTGCAGCCAATATTTACAGACTAGCATGACCTAAAGCAGGGGTCGGCAACCTTTTTGACTCGGAGCCACAAAAGCAAAAATAATTGGAAATTTATTTCAGTGACGATGACATGTCACTCAAGCGAACCGAAACTAAATACCGGACATTTGTGAAATTCCACCCGAACATTTTTTTAAGTCTCAAAAATAATATACGGTAATTAAATACTCATTAATTTTATTCAAAAGCTGAGCCGCATCAGAGGGATCAAAGAGCTGCATGCGGCTCCGGAGCCGCGGGTTGCCGACCCCTGACCTTAAAGGGATCATTTTAAGGTTAGAGAAAAAAATAAATAAATCGCCGTAATTCACATTACATCATCTGTCTAATTCTGGATTGAGATTAGCCATTGTTTGCCCAGGCTTTTACCAAGGGGCCATTTTGATAATTCACCAAAAGACAGGCAACAGTAAAAATTTGGTTTATGCTCCCTGTGATTGAAAGGGGGATCACTGTGCTGAATATTTTATGTTCTTTGACTCTGCGAATCACACGCTCAACATGGACTCTCAGTCTTGCAATGGACTGTGACGTTCTGATCTCTGACCTAGACAGTTGAGCTCTCTTTGACAGAAACGTGGGTATGTGGACTTTGCATGGAACGCAGTCTTCAACAAGGAAACCCTTGTCCACCATGATGGCCATAGATGGGTCAAGGAGGGCCACAATGCCAGACTGCTTTAAGATCTCTTTATCACTGATAGCACCTTGATAAAGAGAAGACACAAAGGTCACTGCGCCATGAGGGGCTATCCCAAGCAACCATTTGAATGTACAGTGTGATTTATAAGTGGAAAACACTTCACTCTGAAGGAGAAGGGAATTTGGAGTTTGACATCTCAGTTCTGTGGAATCTAAAATTATTTGAGTGTCAGCGTAGTCCTGAAACACATCTGGGAGGTGAGTTTTCACAGTGTCCACATCTAACCAAACATAAACAGCTCCCAATACAGTATAAAGGAAGTTGGCCCAGGTGTTAATACGACTAACAGTTGACCGATGGATTCTAAATCTATGGGCCAAATCCTTTTGCATCAGTCCCAATGACGGGTAGTACATGAAGAGAAAAATCTCATCAATTGCTTGAAGAACCTGGGGAAAGAATACATTATCCTATTGTCATATTACATTATGACTATCAAAACTTCTTTTGATGTAAAGATTAATTTGAAAATGATGACATAACATGCTTTGTATGGACAACAGGAAAACATTTACCGTTGTACTGGCAGAGTGAGGGACCTGATCAGTCTTCTCAACAGTCCGTGCGCTTGTAACCCGTATGATGATGTGGGTGGCTGGCTCTATTTGCTTCCAAAAGCCCATCAGGTGGGCATGGTTTGCAAATCTGTGGAATATAAAAGTTATATATAAAGTTATATAATCGCTATTTCATTCACAATGTATTTCAGACACCAGAGAAGGCCCATCCGTATACTGTGTCCTGCCATATTTTGTATTTACCTGGTAAAGAATCGTATGTCGTCATCAGAGGCAGAAAACCGCTCCAAACAGAACTTGCTGCGGACAGTTAAGTCTTCGATTTGTTTTCGGAGCCTTGATATCTCCTCGCGTAGCTCTTCATTTTCATTGAGGGAGAGATCAAGCGCAGCAGGCTCATTACTGACGCAGTAGTCATGTTCATGACACGGTAAGGGGTCATCATCATCATGGTCAATCTGCATCTCTGTTAGATCAGTGTTGGGTGGACGCTCTGTTCTTTCCCATACTCCAGATCATGGAGTTGGAATAGTATAGTTATTCCATTGAAATAGCACAGGAAAAGCTCCAGGTCGCAGTCGTCGTCGTCCAGCAGGAGTGGGAGGTTCGAGCAGATCAGCAGCGATAAAATGTCGCAAACACACTCGGGAAGTACTCGTGACGATAAAATGATCTCTCCTGATCTTAACCACCCATTGTTTCTGCAGTTCTGAGTCCTTTGGAAAGGTGTGGAAGCTCAGGTAGGAATTACACCTTGTCGATGCTGTGCAGAATGGCACACAGCAGTGGTGGTTGGACCTGCTGTCTGTACGTTGTTGAAACGATACTTTTTTTTGTTTACCCGTCATGTTTAGGACACATAAACGGACAGGAGATGAAGCAAACATCATCATCAAGGTTGGCAAGCTATCAAAACATACCAACTCAAAGGGTTAACATGATATCAGGCTCATGGGACAAAAATGATGGGAAACAAACACAAGTTGTAATATCCACAACATTAACATTTTCTTAATCCAAAATCGGCGCTCTGAACCAAACCTCGTCTTTATCAAGTCTAAACTAAACTTATAAAGGAGCAGCAGCAATAACTAAGCATTATATACCAGCCAAAGATAGAAGCTGTAGGTGGTTAGCGCCTAAGGCCAAGAAGCTACAGGGGCTAGCTAAGCAAACTAAAAGGCACAGGTGGTTAGAGAGCAAAGCTAAAGGTTGCACTCCAGTTATGTAGCTTAACTAAATCCCCAACCCATAAAACTCCGTATACAAGTGAAACATACCTGCTTTAACCCCGTCAAAACTACTAATGACTCAGTTCTGCTCCCACAATAGTACTGCACCAGGAGGCGCCTCGTCTGGGCCTCTCCCTCGATATAAGAGCAGGACTAAACACTTAGTACTGGACACTAGTCTCACATTTAAAAGCAGAATACATGAGTAAAAATGCACCGTACCTTACAACAGCGAACACTCCGTAAAGTCGAGCTCACGCTCCAACCCTGTCGTCCCGTTGTGCTGCTTAGCTTAGCCACGCTATTGCTGCAAGGACCCCATGGTGCCCTTATCACATGCCTGATTACAGGCACACTGCAGCCTGTAACTACTCACTCCTCCCATACCAACAAATCTGTGGAGGGAGCTAAAGATCAGGGTGATGGCAAGGAGACCCTCCAACCTCCAAAGAGTTGGAGCTCATCACTAAAGATGAATGGACAAAAATACCAGTGGAGACATGCAAAAAGCTGGTCAGCAATTACAGGAAGCGTTTGATTGCTGTAAATAAAGGCTTTTCTATTAATATATATTAGGGGTGGGACGCGATCAAAAAAATTAATCGAATTAATCGGAAGCTTTGTAATTAATTAATCGAAATTAATCGCATTTTAATCGCATTTCAGTATTTAACATGAGAAATATTCATTTAAGTTTGAATGATGAATGAATCAATGAACATAATCATAAACTTCAACATCTTGTTTATTTTTCCACCAGTCTACTACGAAGACCAATATATGTGTAGTGTGCAGAAAACAGTTCAGAACATTGGAAATTCTGACCAAAAATGTTGTTTAATTTAGGGAGTTTTGCTCAGGATATTGGAAGAATTGAAGTAAATCAGAAGATGTTTTTAATACCATTTTAGATGGTAGACTTTCTTTAATTTCCCAGGCCTCTGCCACAGGCATCTCCATAGTGCCTAGAAGTGGTCTTCTGCATGCTCAAAGCAAATGACTGGATCTTCATCATCTATAGATTCATCATCTATAATATGAGCTGTCACACCAAGATCATTCTTGTTGCTAACAGAGGTCCAGTGATCCCCAGTCAGAGCCACATTTGTGGCACTCTTCACAATAACCTGTTTTAATTCTTTCCTCATCATACAGCTGCTGGATTTTCTTCGACATTGTCTTTCTGGGGTGAGTTTCCCAAAACGTTCTTACGTACGAGGTTAAGAAGTACTTGGCGCTAAGAACGTTTTGGGAAACTCACCCCTGGACGGTAGTTCGTAACTTGCATCAGTTGACGCAATTCGCAGCGCTTCTTGTAAGCATTTATCTTCGACCACAGGGAGCGGACAACACAAATAATGTGACGCATCATGTATAAACGCGTGCGGAGTCGCGCGCCATTCGCGAAAGTTTAATCCAGTCTTAATGGTCCAATGAAGGTAATTTAAAAACCAGGACGTTTCCTCACAGGATGTGAATTACGGACGTTTGGTCACCCTATCGTACTAGGAATACATTTAGCAGCTAAGTTACCATTACTGACCTGCGCGTTAAGCTGGGCGTACACTGTGCGATTTTTGGCCCATTTTCTGCCGATTTTTCACTCGTTTCGGCTCAATCGCGTGTCGTGCATCGTATAGTTTACACAGGTAAACGAGGAGCGATTCACACCTCACGACCAACTCCCGATCAGAAATCGCAGCGTCGCAAGAACATCAAACATGTTTGAAATTCAAATCGCTCCTCGTGAGAGTATCGCACTGTTGAAGCAGCTTCATGAGCCGACCCTCCCTGCGATTTAGTCGTACAGTTTGAGCTGGAGCTGAGTACACGATTTAAAATATCGCACAGTGTACGCCCAGCTTTACCCGCAACATGTTTTGCGTTGAGGTGGTAACGAAGGGTGGAAGTGCTCCTGTGATAAGCGAACTCCTTCCTACATAAAGTGCAAATAACACTATTTTTGTTTGTACTTCCATCTGGAAGTTTCTTATATTTAAATTTCCCATCCACCAACGTAGCCTCTTCAGTCATCTCCATCATGCTCATCTTATTGTGCGTCCATATAATCTGTATGGCCGGAACTCGCGCACTGAGAAACATTCCACGGTGCAAAAGTGTCTCGTCCGTTAAATGCGTTAAAATGCGTTAATTTTTTTAGTGCGTAAATTTTCCTGTAATTAATTAATCGAAATTAACGCGTTAAAGTCCCACCACTAATATATATATATATATATATATATATATATATATATATATACACACACACACACACACACACACACACACGCGCGCGCGCGCACACACACACATCATGAAAGCACGTATTTGTAATGCACTTAGATGTATTTATGATACATATGTGAAACAAAAGTTAATATCATACTTTGCTAAAAGGTAAAAACATGTTTTTACTTTTTGTTCTTTCTGCATGTTTAGGGGTTAGTGATGTATTCTGTATTACAATACAATGTGGTATACTAATTCAAATGTTTTATGGAAGTTGTTTTAAGTTTCTTATATTTTAGCCTGTAGCAACAAGGAACACAAAAAATTCCAAGTCCAGCATTATGTCTGCACATACCGCTTCAGTCAGGATCACTTGGAACTTTTGTTCCATTCTGTCAGGGCATCAGGTAGAAATTTCACATTATAATTAGTCTTTTCAGTCCGTGAGCCAGAGCGGATATTGGTACCATCTGGGTGGGCATTCTAGTAGAGAATATACATCACTTGTTTACAATATTATAGACCTCTTCAGACACCTATGCATTTGTTTTTATAGCCTACCTGTGGAAGAAACATGGTTATACAGTTATTACCATACTTACATTTCATAGCCTGTGAGGAAACATGGTTATACATTTTCCATACTTACCCTCAGAAGATGTGTCTTTGATGACTATGAGTGTCCTCATTAAATATCTCTGTAATCTAAGTGTGCAAATGTTTTAGATTTTTTTAGGAGGCTGGAATAACAGTCCCACTGCAGGGCAGTTCCAGGGCATTTTCCATCGTCTGATGGTGCGCTGTGGTGTCTCACCAAGTACGTCGGGCAACGTGGCAGCACAAGATGAGACTGTATCACTATCGGCTGCAGACATGCACTCTGCTTTAATGGTAGAAGAAGAGCTCCCGTCCCCATCTGCAAACATTTCTGCAGTCATATGTGACCACAGTTACCTGCCCACCTGCTTTGGTGGTCTTGTGGACAATGCCCTGGTCTACATTTCAGGGTTTGTTGTCCGAAAAATTCTGAAAAAACTGTCCTGTGAGGTGTGCCGTGCAAGCCTTGTCAAAGGTGCTGTACCCTCATCCTTTGACCAGAGCTACCACCTGCCTCAACTTAAAAACAATGGTGGTCTGATGATCCCCTCAGATGGAACAGTGAAGGTGGTCAGAGCAGCAGAGCGTGTGATACGCCAAAAATCAACAGGTGTCAGTGTGTCCTTTGTCAACCAGTTCGTTCGGGCTGAGATTGGTTCTGAAGATGTGTTTTTACTCGGGGAGCACATTGCAGAAACATGTTCCTGTCATTTGTTGTCTCTGTATTTCACAATTTAAGGCTGCACCACATCGCAAAATTAACTACCCTGGAGATAATGAGTGCCAGCACATGCAAGAAATTGTGCAAAAACAGTTATTTTTTCAAATAATGTATGATGAATGGAATGTTCTTGGGGAGGGGCTTATAGAATATAATGGGGTGTAACTAGGCAGAGGGGGGACGAGCCTGGGAGAGCAGGCTCGTAATGTATGTGATGACGGGATCTATGTGACTTTGCAGTCACCGATCTTTAAACTCTGATTAAGAGGACTCAATTTAAGACTGTTTTATTTCTTTCCATGAACGCGCGTTGTAAATATGTATATAGCTGTAGGTGTCTCAAATAAATGTGCAAAGGAAAATTGCACAGTAGGGGGCGAGAACGAGTCCAGAGATAGTTTGTGAGGTAGAAATCAGCTCAGCTGTTCCAGAGTCTGATGCACAGTCTATCAGAGCTACAATCCCGGCAGCAGACTCATCTGGATTCTCCATGAAATCAAACATTTTGTTGGTGATCCCACATTCTGGACTGAAATATTGAACAGCGAGGGGAAACATCTTCCTGTTGCTTTTATTTGATGCATCTGTGTGTAATGAGAATGGTCAGGATTTATCTGATGTTAGGGCCTTCACAACGTCACTCACTGCCTTTGGAGCAAGGACATCTTTAACCACTGCCTCTGCCTTTGTTCTCCCTAAATTTTGAATCTGAAAGAATATTTTGAAAGAATATTTTGATGCAGTTTATGTGCACAGTCAGCACTGTTGTAACTGAGGTTGTGACTGTGTGGTGCTGCGGTAACCTGGAGAGAATGAGTGAGATGACAAATTCTTAATTAAATTGAATCAGACCATTCAAACAGTTAAACAGAGGTTTAGATTTAATCTATTGACATGATTTGTTCTTTCAATAGTAGTTTCAATAGGAAACTGAATCAGTAATAACAATGTTCTGTACCATATCATTGTCAATATTTTACAAACCTTTCAATTTGCCTTAAATTCATCTTAATTTGCCTTAAATGATGCTATTCAGTCATCAATGTGCCTCTTCCCACTCACATTTGCATCTCTACATAAGCTTTCGTTTCTGGGGACGTGGTGGAGTGTGGAGCAGAAGACATTTTTTTGTGGGACGGGTGTGTGGCGTGACGTCTGTTGCTAGGAAACGGTGATGGCAGCGCCAGCAGGTCCGTAGCAGGCCGGGGGTCCTAAGAGGATCCACCACCATTTTGCTGGCCTTAGTATTTCCTGTTTTTTTATTTCATGCTGAATTGTTACATTTATTGGTGATGTGTGTGTGACAGAGATGAGTATTGGACACTTGAAAATACTCCTCTGGGCCGACGCCGGTCACCATGCCAATGACAACAATTTACACAGAAGAACAATTTAGACCTGTAAGGGATAATGTCCATTTTGGTGTAGGCATATCCGGTTAGGCAGGAGGTGGCTGGCCCAGGATGGATCTCTGGAAAAGGCTTGTCTCTCCTCATCTGTGTTCCTCGAGAAAATAAAACAGGGAAAATTAGCTCTGTATAAGGACATACACAGGACAGATGAGATTATAAACATTTCTGGAGTGTGGCAGCAACTCCGGCATTAAATCAGGTATTCATCAGTGGCCCTGTGCCTGCAGGGGGCTGCAATACGTTCTCAAGGCTACTGGCATTAAATGTTTGGCTGCAGAAAACCTGCAGGTCAAATGGACTGAACTTCATTGACAACTTCAATCTGTTTTTTGGGAAGAGAGAATTCTTCAATCGGACTGCAAACTAACAAGAGGGGTGTCAATCTCCTGTCAGAAAACTTTATTTTATCTCTGTGTAACTTCTCTGTTTCAACTGGTGAAGAAACGTCAGCGTTAACACCCAAGGACACCGTCGCCACTACAGAGACACAACATCCTCCCCCCACAGAGGATGCGGAGTAATTAGATGGGAGCCATGTGCTGTATCAGCTGCCAGAAACACCACAACCGAATAGACAATCCACACCATCCTCCACCTCATCATCACCTCACCTGAACTTCCCAGAAACCATGGAGAAGCTTGTATCTGTAGGGACAAGACTGACACTTTCACTGTCAGCGAGTCCTCAGGTACAGCGGCAAATCACCTCAACTTCTCCCCCACAGTCCTTAATAAACAAATCTCCCCCACAACCTCAAAGTAAAAAAACAAGCTCATAATCCACCAAATAGACAGCTCCGCTCGCGAGTTCATCACCAGCAGGAGCTCCACCCACCCTCCACCACCGTAAAGGAAAATTTACATCTTTTGGGTCCGTGCTGCTACAGTGTTGATATCAGCGGTACATATTTTCAAAACAAGCATGGACCCTGTGTCCCAATTATCTCTCCCATTCCAGTTCTGATCAGAAGCAGAAAGAACAAGGAGTTTAGGTCAGATACTGTGAATACATCCAACCTACAGTATGTTGGAAGTATCTCAGTCTCTGAACCAAAATGTACAGGTTATTAAGTTAGCTCTACTAAATGTCAGATCTATTACAAACAAGTCTTATCTAATTAATGATTTAACTACATCTTATGGGCTTGATTTCATGCTTTTAACAGAGACATGGTTAAATTCATATAGTGCTGATATTGTGCTAACTGAGTCGGCTCCACCAAACTTTAACTTTTTAAATGTTTCTCACAATGGCAAGAAAGGGGGAGGTGTAGCAATGCTGTTTAATGATACTTTCCAATGCAAGCAGTTACCACTTGGCGATTTCACATCTTTTGAATATTTGAGTGCAATTTTAAAAGGGGTACAAAGAATATTACTAGTAACTGTCTACAGGCCTCCTGGGTACAATGCTAATTTTATTGATGATTTCACAGATATGTTATCTTTTATTTCTACTGAATTTGATCATTTTGTTATTGCTGGTGATTTTAACATTCATATTGATAATCCCAATAATAGTTATGCCAAAGAATTCTATGATGTACTTGAATCTTTTGAACTTTCTCAGCATGTGTCTGGAAGCACGCACTGCCATGGTCACACTTTGGATGTGGTTATCTCAAAGGGTCTTAACATTTCAGGCTGTATTAAGGATGTTGCATTGTCTGATCACTACTGTGTATTTTTTGAAATGTGGATTTCAATCCATAGCAATGCCAGGTAGGTTAGGTTAAAGAAAAGACAGATAAATGAAAGGACAGCTGCACTTTTTGTTACCAAAGTGTGCTCTGCACCTTGCCAACTATCAGGCTCTGTTGATACTCTGCTGGATAGTTTCAACTCAAAAACTGCCAGTATTTTGGATCAGATTGCACCAGTTAGAGTTAAAACCATGCAATGTAAGCAGAAAGCTCCATGGAGAAATGATCCTGCAGTTCAGCACCAAAAAAGAGAATGCAGAAAGGCTGAGTTCAGATGGCGTAAAACCAACCTTCACGTATATAGAGATTTTCAAAGATAGGCTGCGTGATTACAATAAAATAATGTGCAAAGCTAGACAATCCTTCTTCTCTAGCATTATTAACAATAGCAAAGTGCTTTTCAGTATGGTTGACAGACTAACAAACCCACCTACATATATGACCCCTGAGCTAGTTTCAAATGAGAGATGTAATGAGTTTGCAAAATTCTTTAATACTAAAATCCACAATATCAGACAAGCCATCTGTACGCCTACATCCACCAATGAGCCAATTTTCTCTCCAAAACCGGAGTTGTATAATCCAGGTTCAGAAAGTAAAAGTCCTCACCAGGATTTTGCTCAGGCTTCCTGGATTGTGTTGATTCCACTAATTTTACATGGATTGCACTAATTAAAAAAATCTATCAAGCTTGAGCAAAATCCTGGTGAGGATTTTTACTTTCTGAACCTGGATTATACAACTCTGTCCAAAACCACGCAAAATGTTCAACATGTCCCAGTTTAGTACTATTAATGAAGAAGGTTTAATTGATACAGTGAGTCATCTCAAATCATCCACTTGCAGCCTTGATAATGGTAATGACCAACCAAGTTTTTAAAGAATGTCTTTTCAGCATTATCAATGAACATTCTTCAAATAGTAAATTCTTCACTCATGTCAGGTGTATTTCCGAGTGCATTAAAAACTGCAGTTGTGAAGCCTCTCTTGAAAAAGAAATCTCTAGATACAAGCTTGTTGAATAATTATAGACCAATTTTTAATCTACCGTTCATTGGAAAAATAATAGAAAAAATTGTCTTCAAGCTAATTATGCACTTTCTGTCCACAAATAGCTGTCTAGACCAATTTCAGTCTGGCTTCCAACCTAATCATAGTACTGAGACTGCACTCATTAGGGTTATCAATGACATTCGGGTAAATACAGACTCAGGAAACATGTCTGTTCTACTACTGCTCGATCTCAGCGCTGCCTTTGACACCATTGACCACAAAATTCTCATAGATAGACTTGAGAACTGGGTTGGACTCTCAGGAACTGTCCTAAAATGGTTCAGTTCAAACCTTCAAGGAAGGAATTTCTTTGTCGAAAAGGAGGGTAATGTTTCTGAGATATCTTGATATATATAAGATATATAATGGGATATCTTGATATATATAAGATATATAATGAGATATCTTGATATATATAAGATATATAATGAGATATCTTGATATATAAGATATATTATGAGATATCTTGATATATATGATATATCAAGATATCCCATTATATATCTTATATATATCAAGATATCTCATTATGTATCTTATATATATATCAAGATATCTCATTATATATCTTATATATTGTCCGTCCACAGCGGCTGTTGTTGTTGTTGTTTGGTGACGTCATGTGCGTCCCTCAGGTGGGCGGAGCCCGTTATCCGTCTCACCTGAGGGTCGTTTGTTTGCCTATATATGTCTTGTCTTTGTACCAGTTGACCGCTGGTACACATATCCTTAATTTGGATCTTTTGCACGGGTTTTGGTTTGCACACTTTCTATTAAACCATCCTTTTTCCCTGAGACATGGCGTGATCGCTTCCTTTCCAGTTGCTCACCCCGCCCGTCACAATATCTCATTATATATATTTTATATATCAAGATATCTCATGCTATGCAGATGACACTCAGATCTACATGGCTCTCTGCCCAAACAACTACGGTCCCCTAGACTCACTGAGTACATAAACAAGTGGATGAAACACAACTTTCTGCAGTTAAATAAAGATCAAACGGAGATTATTTTATTTGGGAACAGCAAAGACACAGACTAGCTGCCTATCTAGATTCGAGAGCCCTAAAATCTAAATAACTAGTACGTAACCTTGGTGTACTAACGGACTCTGATCTCACCTTTAGCAGTCATGTCAAAGCCGTCACCAAATCAGCTTTCTATCACCTCAAAAACATCAACAAATTCAGAGATTTTCTGGCTAAAGCAGACCTGGAGAAACTCATCCACGCTTTTGTTTCTAGTAGGATTGATTATTGTAATGGGCTCCTAACTGGACTCCCAAAAAAAAAAACAAGTAAACAGCTTCAGCTGATTCAAATCGCAGCTGCCAGAGTTCTCACTAGGAGTAAAAGAAGGGAGCACATCACTCCCATCCTTAAATCCTTACACTGGATACCCGTATGTTACAGGATAGACTTTAAGGTAATATTACTGGTTTATAAATGTCTTAATGGTGCAGGACCAGTATATTTATTGGATGTGCTCCAACAATATGAGCCGAGCAGAACTCTCAGATCATTAGGAACTGGTCAGTTAGTGCAGCCTAAGGTAAAGAGGCGGCGTTTAGCTACTACGCTGCTCAGAAATGGAACCGGTTGTCAGAGAGCATTAGAAGAACCCCAACACTAGATACTTTTAAATCCAGACTGAAAGCCTTCATGTTTGAGCAGGCCTTCAGCTCAGTTTAATTACCTTTACTCTGTAACGGCACTTTTATCTTCATTAATTTAACTTCCTTTAAATCTACTGTTTTAATCATGCTTGCTATTTTAGATTTTATTGTGTTTGTTTCCTTTTTGTTTAATTTTAATTTTTTATTTTTATCTTCTTATCTTTGCTCCCTCTTTAGATCTGCTTTTAGTTAAACTAAACTTTGTCTCTCTCCTCAGCAGAAACTTATTGCAGAGGTTGTGATTTCTCTCCTGGTACGTGTATACACAGGCGATGCCAAGATCAGGGGGCGACGCCAGGATCAGGGGATCTAACTCTACAAGGGTCGAGAGGTTTGGCGGTCAAACTCCACGGGGGGTATACAGTGTCGTGGAAATTTTCTACTAAATGGATGAGGACTCAGACGTGGTTAAATGATTAATTTATTACAAAAAAATAAATATATATATATATATAGGACAAAGACAGAAACAAGACAGACACAGACATGAGAGTCTCATTCAAGCATGACAACTCTGAAGGCAGGGGGGCAGTCCCCCTGCTTATATACAATCTTAAACACAATTCAGCAGTTCTAACAGCAGGTTATCTTTAGCACAGCATGTTCCAAAACATAAGCGTCCAGCAGGCTACTTTGTCTCACATGTGTGTATCTCCTAATATGGACTTCCCTAGAGTTAGCGGAAGCAACTGATGTATCAGTTGAACACAGAGAAAGCTAAATGACCCAAGACTAGTAGCCTAGTGACTACCAGTTAACAGAGTGCTCTTACCCTCAGCACTCTCCCTGACCTGGGTCACAGTATAGCACACATGCATAATATGAACTGAACATAAGTACATGATTACACTGAAACACACTACTTCATTATTGTAGTCCTTCTGCTTAGTCAGAATGGACATGTCCTAAATCATAAAGTTCATAATGATCTCTTATAATAACTAAAAATGATCTAATCAATGATGATTAGTCAATAATCAATCATTTCTGTCACAACAGGTGGCACCATTGGTGGTTACCAGGCAGGGTAACTGAGTGATTGGGAGTTGCACCCTCGGCTGGGAGTCGAGCACCGGGTGGCCGCGCATAACTGTGGGCCGACGAGCACACAGTTCGCAGACAACCAGTGAGAGTGAAGGTCGCACTCTGTTTCAGTGTTTGTTGTATGAGAGAGCGTGGATCTTATTTACTTTTTTATTATCTTATTTACTTTACTTTTTTACATTTTATGTTATTTTATTCTATTTTTTTAATGTGATTAATTTCTTTTAAATCTATTGTTTTTACATTTTTCTGTATATTCTTTTCATTTGTAAAGCACTTTGAATGACTGTTGTGTATGAAAGGTGCTATATAAATAAACTTGCCTTGCCTTGCCTTGCCTAAGTAAAATTATTACAGCCTAGATAAAAAGTCAGAACCAGAAGGTAACATAGACTTGGGAGCATTCTGAGACATTGGCATCCATCCACTGGACTGTCAACAAACTTGAGTGACCACGAGCAATGACAGGATGACAGCACCAGCGCCCCAGTCTACCATAAAACCCTTCGTCTAAGAACCCCTGGATCTACACCTTTATCTAAGGGGGGATATTAATTATCAAACGCTAAACTAAATAAGTGGGTTTTCAACCTAGACTTAAAGATTGTGACTGTGTCAGAGTCCCGGACGCATTTTGGATGGTTGTTCCAAAGCTGGGGGGCCTTATAAGAAAAGGCTCTTCCCCCTGCTGTTACCTTATTAATTTGTGGAACTAATAAAAGACCAGCACCCTGTGATCTTAGTGGACGTGAGGGTTCATAATAGGAAATAAGTTCCTGCAGGTATTCAGGAGCAAGCACGTGCAGTGCTTTATAAGTTAAAAGAATTTTAAATTCAATACGGAATTTAACTGGGAGCCAACGCAAGACTAATAGGACTGGTCTGATATGCTGAAATTTTCTAGTTCTGGTCAGAACTCTGGCTGCGGCATTTTGAACTATTTGAAGTTTATTTAGATTCCTATTTGAACATCCTGACAGTAGTGAGTTACAGTAGTCTAATCTGGAGCTAACAAAGGCGTGCACCAATTTTTCTGCATCATCCTGTGATAATGCATTTCTTAATTTGGCAATGTTGCGGAGATGTAGAAAAGCTATCCTAGTAGTATTATCTATGTATTTATCAAATGATAGGTCGGAGTCGAATATGACGCCTAGGTTTTTGGCTACTGAGCCAGGTGTAATGGGATAGTCTGCGAGATTAAGCATTAGATTAGGAGGAGAACTTCTGTTTTGTCCTCATTAAGTTGGAGGAAGTTTAGAGGCCTCAATTTTTCCTAAACTGAGCTTGTCATCATGTGGGAGTAGCGTTTCAGGCAAGCCTGCTGGTTCTCGTTTCCGAGAGTAAATATGCACTATTTACTGAAATTCGTACTATTTTATTATTCAGAACATTCCTCTATTGTTAGAATTAATATTAGTTATACATTTTTATATATTAGATATTATATTTTTATAAATTATATATATATTAGACTTGCCTTTATTTAAAAATTCTGTATATTTACATATTTCAGTATAAGAATGTCTAGAAATCCAGTTTGCAATCTGCAATCTAGAAATAAACTGTACCAAAATCATACCATTGCAAGCACTGTTTTTATTATACAATAAAAAAAGAACAATAATAAAATGACAATTCTGGCGTCCACATCTGAAGCTGTGGAATTGATGTGGACGGTGCTCACGGTTTGAGGGCGGGCAGTTTGAGGGCGGGCAGTTTGGTGCTAGGCGACAGGGCCGGGAGGGGCGGAGAAAGGCCTTGGCCACGAAGCTTCAGCCTCTCGATCTTGGGTCGCCGTAACTGGATCTTCTGCTCGGTCTTGTCCTCCGAGGTCAGCTGCGTAACTGCCCTCTCTGCCATTGCTGTGGTCACAGGGTGACAACGAATCAAAAAGTAAGATACTGGAAGGGGGGAGTTTTTATATAAGCAGCCTTTGACTGTTACGCTGCTAATAATACAGCCATATAAATAGCACCTTCCAGTGTTGAAAAGACATCCTTGAATTATGCCGCTAATACAAAGTATGAGAAAGTCTTAGTATGTGTAGGATGAGAGAAATGTTAGTTGTAAGAACTACATTGGTCATAACAAAACAGCTGTCTGCCCCCATTTTTTTCCACTTACTCTTGTGGTGGGTGGAGCTCTTGGACAAGGTCCCTCTGGCTTGAGTCTGGATGGCACGCGTTTGCTTCTTGACGTGATCCTGGGCCAACCGCTGCTCATTGATCTCCCTGATCAGCAAGAAGTTCTCCTGCGTGGCGAGCAAAAGCAGACGGTCACTCCTACTCAGACACAGACTACCACGTGCAGTAACTAAAATACGTCTTAGAAAGTCGTTGGAGATCATCCCATTTAAGAAACAGGACTGGGAAGCCAACACTAAAGGAGAAGTCGGCGCTACCTCCGCGAGCTTGTCATAGCGTGATTTGTGCTTTTGTTCATTTTCAGCCAGCTTCCTGGTCAGGGATGCCACCTTCTTCTCGAGATAATCCCTCTGCCTGCGGAACTCAGACTGGACGTCTGCACTGACTTTCTCCTCCTGGCACTGTAAACAAAAACCAGACATGAATGGTCTGAGCTGTGTGTGTGTGTGTGTGTGTGTGTGTGTGTGTGTGTGTGTGTGTGTGTGTGTGTGTGTGTGTGTGTGTGTGTGTGTGTGTGTGTGTGTTGTGTGTTCATCTCACCACATCAGATCCTTGAACATGATGTTCATACAGCTTGCGGACAGTTTCCTTTAACTTCTTTGGTTCTTGTAATACCCTAATGCAGTTAATGATGTCCGTCTTTATCCTGCAGCCCAGGGTCTCGCCGTTCTTGACCTGGGAAATCAAAGCTATTATAGGCAGGGTTTGGTCTGCATGTGTGTGTGTGTGTGTGTGTGTGTGTGTGTGGTGGGGGGAATTGTAAAGTACTTTCTTGCATAAATTACGTATCACATCAATAAAAATAACAAAGGCAAGTCTATAAGTCTGAATTAGGAAATTAACATGGAAACAAGGCCAAACACAGAAACAGAAGCACCACTCTAACTTATTGCCCTAGGTTACCCACACACACACACACACACACACACATATACACACACACATACACACACATGCACACACATATACACACATACACACACACACACACACACACACACACACACACACACACACAAACACAAGCACACACACACACACATCCAGTATGGTCCAAATTAAGCCTGCAAAACATTTTTACAGCATGCAAGAGTCCCAAGCAAGATGAATGCAGGTGTGTGGCACCGGACACCTGGGTTTAACTGCGGTGTGACATCCTGGGAGGCGTGGCAGCACTCCCCCTGGGAGGCGTGGCTACACTCCCCCTGGGAGGCCTGGCTACACTCACCTTCTGCCTCTCTGTGTTCAATTCCTTTTCTTTGGCTTTCAGTATCCGCTTGAGTTCATCATTGCTCACATGTAGCTGGATGTTCTGCAACTTGTACTGCTTCAACGCAGCCGTCATCTAACAAAAACACCAAAAACAGCCTCATTAACACTTACTACTCATTAATACACCACGTCCCTCATTAACACTTACTACTCATTAATACACCACGTCCCTCATTAACACTTACTACTCATTAATACACCACGTCCCTCATTAACACTTACTACTCATTAATACACCACGTCCCTCATTAACACTTACTACTCATTAATACACCACGTCCCTCATTAACACTTACTACTCATTAATACACCACGTCCCTCATTAACACTTACTACTCATTAATACACCACGTCTGCTATATTCAAATACTATGTGTAAATTTTTGCATAAATGCATGTTAATTATTTTCTGGTTCTGTGGAAGTCATATACTGTAATGGTTTCCAATAAGGTGTCTGAAGTAAGGGTGCTTGAAGATTCTCTCAAAAAGAGAATTACTTTAATTAAATGACGTTAATTAAATGCAGTGACTCTCACAGAGACCTGGACAAGATCCATTCAGTTTGTGTATAATGAAACACAGTTCCTACCTCCCGGATCTTTTTCTCCGTCTCTTTGAGGTAAATCTCTCTCGGCTCGATTTGGGTCTTCAGATGTTTAAGGTTTTCATCCAGTTCAATCTTAGTCTTCTCCAGGTCCTGGTACTTCCATTCCAAGTCCTGAATGTGTGTTTCCTGCAGGGAACAGAACCCCCTCTCATCTACTGCCCAATACAGTACACAGCTCACTTCTGAATATCTTGTGGTTAGCTTAATAAAAGACACCACATTAGTAAACCACATTTTTGTAATGCATGTACAATATGTGCTTTTTATCCTCAAAATAAATATGCCACTGATTTACATCAATAAAACTAGATTTGCATTTCCTGAAGGAAATGCTAGAGGGTTTGAAAGATGATGCCAACGGTCACATTCTTGAAATCTTAAATCTTAAACCTGGGTTACTAAAAAATCTATTGATATGTTTTATATCTAAATTCTGTGATACTATCAATAACTTTCCTCTGTATACTCCGTGCGAGCTTAAATGCAACGAAATTTCATTCTGTGTACACCTGTGTACAATGAATGACAATAAAGATTGTCTAAGTCTAAGTGCGGTGTATGTATGTGTGTGTCTGTGTGTATGTGGAGTTTGTATGAGAGGTGTGTGTGTGTGTGTGTCTGTGAGAGACGTATGTATGTATGTGTGGAGTGGGTATGAGAGAGGTGTGTGTGTGTGTGTGTGTGTGTGTGTGTGTGTGTGTGTGTGTGTGTGTGTGTGTGTGTGTGTGTGTGTGTGTGTGTGTGTGTGTGTATGTATGCGTGTGTGTGTGTGTGGTGCCTGAACGAGCACAGAGGCAAATTGTGAAAAACCCAATTCTGATTTCGAGAAAGTTACAAAGCCAATCGACTATAAAAATCACAGCACAGGTCTCGGAGCCAAGACCTTCGGAGGTCTGTTCGTTAAGCGCTTCCGGCTGTATTAATTGCTTTTCAAGCCCTCTAGTAACAGCCAGGTCCTCAACAAATAATGGCAAACAGTTGTGGTGCACACTAAAATGTCAGTAGCTTTGCTGGCCTTGTGGTGCCTGCACGACCCCCCACCTTGTCCTGGATGATCATGTCCTTCTCCTGGATCTCCGACTTCAGGGCCACGATGTCCTTGTCCCGTGACTGGACATCCTCCTGCAGCTTCTGCTTATACTCCATTAGTTGACTGATCTCCAGGTTCTTGTTCTTGATTTTGTTCTCCAGGTCAATAATCTGCACCATTCACATCAACAGAGAGACACAGAGGCACGTCAAGCCGTGGCTCACGCAAAGAAAGGCCAGAAATTCCCCCCGGCCTTTAAAACAAAAACGAGTGGGGATGCGTGATGGAAACAATATACGAGCGCAGGGTTGTGAAAGACGCCACCAACCTTGACCTTTCTGTATGCCGCCGTGTCCACGAGATAGTAGTGCTTCTCTTCCTCCTCGCGCAGCCTGCACTCGTACTGGGCGCGCATTTCCTCCAGCTCAAAGTTGCTTTCCGCCTCCATTTGATTTTTAGTCTCCTCAAACTCGCGCTCCTGCTGCTGCAACTTGTCACGGCACTGGGGAGAAGAGAGAAACACCCTGCTGGTACCATGGCACAAACTAAGCAGTCGGCAGTCAAGGGACCCTCCAAGTGTTACACATTTTCCTAAGGGTCTGTTCTTCTTGGAGACCTTGATCTTGAATGATCACATGACAGTACTAAACTCCGAAGTAAACATACATGCTGGACGAACCTTTCGGGACCCTCAGTGTATACGATAGTTGGATTTGTAGCCCAATGAGGGCTCTATATACCAAAGCAAACACAACCAAAGTGTATATTGTCTCTGCTGCTAATTGCTCTACGGACCACTCAGCAGAACACTTGGGGCAAAGCGGAAACACTCACTCATTACCAACACAGACTTGAAAGCACTCCTGCACAGTACAATACATTACCCAGAGCTCTCTATTCAACTAAAACCACTTAGACTAACAGATGTTTATTTTCAACACTGACACAATGTGGCACACATCTCCAAAATAAATATTACAGCGTAGCATCACCTTCATGTAGTGACTTGGACATTTTTTTCAACATTACTTAATCACATTTAAAATAGTTTTATTAGATGCAGCACAATATAACAAAAAAGATGCCTTAATTGTCAAATTTGATCAAGCCAGTCCAAATATATTCACATTTAAATTTTTTAAATGCAATTAACCTAAAACAAAAGGAAATCTTGTGATCAAGAAATGTGCTCTAGTTTCAGCACGTAGCTAGTATTTCTTTTCCGTGATCATGGTTCATCGGACCAACACGTTGTCTTGGGACCCTTAAAAAACTACCTTAAACTGTACAGACTGGGATTAAACTTCAGGAAACAATAAACAAGAATATAATGTAACCGTCCACGTATCTATTAATATCTTTTGAACAGCCCAACGATGTTTTTGAACGGTCCAAACGCGAAGTAAACGGGATGAGAGAAAGCGCTCATTCAATTGCCATACTGTATTACCAAAACTGTGGGAAGAAGCTCCTACAAACCGATGAAAACAGCGATTTATTACAGCGCGCTTGATCACCGACCGCTTAGACAGCGAGCGGAGGAAAATGGCCGCGGCTCAATCATCATCATGCGGGGAAATCCAAGTAACTACTTCATGTGATACATTATTACATTACAGATGTCACATATCCGATTACAATAACACACCCAGCAGAGCTGCAAGCCAAACACGGAGTCTGAACGTTTTCGCAACTAGGTGGACGGTTCAAGAAAACGTGAGACGGGCAGGGTTGCCAGGTCCTACAAAAATATCCCGCCCTCCAGCAGCCTAAACTAGCCCAAAGCCAAAAGTTGTTGACGGCTGGGTGGCGAGTGTTTAAAATGGGGACAAATTAAGTATTATATCGCGATCGATTCTTTGTGTTGACTTGTAACTCCCGCGGTGGCCCAACTCAAAAGTAGCCCAAAAAACCGCACCCCGCGACCCCAGAATTTTTGGCGTGAAAACCGCGAACCTGGCAACTATAGAGACGGGAGACGGACGTGGCCGTGCGGCCGAGCCGTCGGCACCACAGCGCCCTCACCTGGTCCAACTCGTGCGTCGTCTCCTCCAGCTCGGCCTCGAACATCTGCTGCATCTCCTCCAGGGCTCGGTGCTTGCTGGCCTCCAGCTGCTGCAGCTCCTTCTCGTAGGTCTGAGACCTCACCAGCACATCCCGGAACATTGTCTTGTAGTCCATAATCAACTTAAGGTTGTTTGTTCTGAATGAACAATATCAATGAACAATATCAATGATCAATATCAATGAACAATATCAATGATCGATGTTCTTACACACGTTATGGCGCGTATATGAGTCATCTGACTAGCTAGCGAACTTATATAGGTTAATCAGTTTACAGTTACCAAGGCGATAGTTACCCTAACAACGACCTCACAAATACTCGCGTGGAATCTCTACGTAATCCCTCGTTTATCACGTGAGAGACGTTCCAATTACAACTGCTAGTTAGAGTGTGAGTTAGAGTGTGTGCAGGCATGAAAAATGATCAAAACTCTCCTGGATAAACTGCTGTAAAATCCTTAGGCCTTCATGTAGAAGCTCCATTTAAATTTTTAATGGGAGAGAATCTTGTCCTTTCTGGCACGCCGGGATATCTAATCATTTGATCAATTCGTTTTAGAGTTATGAGCATTTGTTTGGCACTAGGCACAGAAAACTGCCCCATTAGCTCCCATGTTAATTTATCAAAATCCGAATTGCCTTTTTCACAATTTACCTCTGTGTTTAACTCGTCATAAATCAGTCATTTTTGGGTCAAACCACACACAATTACATGAAAATCATCAGCAAGCGGACCTCTCTCATACAATCTCTTCGGTTAAGCGATAAGTTAAATATGTCCCGAACTACGACCGTTTGTTCGGAGGGTGCAAATCACATTAAACAAGCCTTCTTCACTCAGAATAGCAGAGATTAGTTAGAGCAGAGGTGCCCAAGCTTTTGTTAACCAAGATCTACATTTGAAGTTGATGGCATGCCGAGATCTACCAAGTCAAACACAAGGGCCGGGCAATTAAACAAGGAACCCCAATCACAGTTCAAATGTAGTTGTTTTTTTATTTGCACAGGTGGAGAATAAGCAGTAAATCCAACAAATGAGGAAATGATCAATGCATCAAAAATAGGTTGTGAAAACAGAACAAGAATCTCACAAGAACTTCACACCATCTTTATCTTAGCCACATACACGCCAAAACTACAGAAAATAGCAGTCAAAAACTCCATAAAAGGCTGGTCAGTCAAAAAACCCAAATCTAAATAAAAAACAAGTAATTCCAAGATTAACACACACACACACACACACACACACACACACACACACACACACACACACACACACACACACACACACACACACACACACACACACACACACACACACACACACACACACACACACACACACACCAGGGTTGCCAACTTTTTAAGATCACTTGGAGTGAGATTTGATCTTTTGGGTGGGTGGGTAAAATGGAGACACAAATTAAGTATTATATCGCGATCGATAGTTTGCCAGTGGTTGGCGAACTAGTAACTCATTGTATCATAGATATGGATCAGAGGTAAATAAACTAGATTTTTTTCAGCGTGAGAAATCGGATGTGTGTCAAATGCGTGTGTCTCACGCTCAATGCGTGAGAGTTGGCAACCCTACACACACATACACACAATAACTCTAGAAAATATAACTTCAAAGCAGGAAGGAGGAGAAGATAAGTCCAATATTTATTGGCCTCCACAAATGCTTCTTTGAAAACTCTTTAAAACATTTCTTTCGCTTTGCCAGAACTCGGCTCACACGGTAAGACTCTACCGTGGCAGTTTTACTCCTATGACCAGGTGTCGTGAACACTGCCTGCTTTGCTGCCAGCTGTCTCCTCACTCCATTTACCTTCTCAGTTCGTACAGCTGATTTCACCGGGAAATCGTTAGTATACCTCTTGTGAACTGTGAGAAAATGTTGTTCCAAATTCCCTTTCTTCGGTATGGCCACAGTAGCATTACAGATCAGACATACCGACTTTGAATAAGTAAAAAAGTAGTAATTTTCCCACTCGGGATGAAAGTGATAATTTTTAGCTTTTTTGGCTTCTGCCATTATCTCTTCGGCTGCCACCATTCTGGTTTCTTCGTGTTCGCGCTTTAGAGTCCCTGGTTACAACCTAGCAACCGTGGCAAACCATACCCAGCATTCATCAGAAAAGCAGAAAAGGTTGTGTAAATAATTAATTTTTGTATCTTATTATTATGAAAATAGATACTGGCCTCTCATGAACGATGGTTTGATTAGTGTTTTTTTTTTTTTGTCAGAGCCTTAAATACATTGGCCAGGACGATCCCCGACCCCGAAATGGCGGAGATGCTCCGCGAGGGGGCAATACGGATATGGAGGGAGCGACACCCTCCTCCTGCGTACATCGAATCCTGGCAGTGGGGTCAGCCTCTGAAGGCTGTATACATGTAACTGCTCTTTAACAAATTGTTAAATAGCCTGAGACTCCAAATCATAAAACATCCTCATCTGATCTGTACAAAATATTTCAACTAGCTTGTGCAAATGTCTTCAGTGATAACACCTGCTTGGCCCCATCAGCCAAACTTACCACCAAAACTGCGTCCATCGCTGTAGTCGTCATATCCTCCAAAGCCGCCGCCCCCACCCTGGTGGCCATAACCAGAACCTCCACCAAATCCTCCACGTCCACCACCATAACCTGGTCCACCACCATAGTTCCCACCTGAGGACATACAAAGGAATGTGTCGGTTTTAAACTTATTTGCCCAGTTTCCGAGACTTGGACATGAAAGGCTTAAATCAGTCCACTTTTCTCAATAAAGATGGACACATCAACATGACCCCAGTACTCCCTTGTGAAAATAAATGCCCTTACCATCTCCTCCAAACCCATTGTAGCCATCACCTCCATAGCTTCTGCTGCCTCCGTAGCCTCCTGTACAAAGCAGTATAGTGTTGGTTGCGTTCTTTCTGTCTGAGGAATGCAGACGTAGGGGTGGGAAACTTGCTTTCCTACCTCTTCCAAAGTGAGACTGTATCACTATCGGCTGCAGACATGCACTCTGCTTTAATGGTAGAAGAAGAGCTCCCGTCCCCATCTGCAAACATTTCTGCAGTCATATGTGACCACAGTTACCTGCCCACCTGCTTTGGTGGTCTTGTGGACAATGCCCTGGTCTACATTTCAGGGTTTGTTGTCTGAAAAATTCTGAAAAAACTGTCCTGTGAGGTGTGCCGTGCAAGCCTTGTCAAAGCTGCTGTACCCTCATCCTTTGACCAGAGCTACCACCTGCTTCAACTTAAAAACAATGGTGGTCTGATGATCCCCTCAGATGGAACAGTGAAGGTGGTCAGAGCAGCAGAGCGTGTGATACGCCAAAAATCAACAGGTGTCAGTGTGTCCTTTGTCAACCAGTTCGTTCGGGCTGAGATTGGTTCTGAAGATGTGTTTTTACTCGGGGAGCACATTGCCGAAACCCAATTCGAAATCGAGAACCATAATTTCATGCTCCTGTCATTTGTTGTCTCTGTATTTCACAATTTAAGGCTGCACCACATCGCAAAATTAACTACCCTGGAGATACAGAGTGCCAGCACATGCAAGAAATTGTGCAAAACAGTTATTTTTTCAAATAATGTATCATGAATGGAATGTTCTTGGGGAGGGGCTTATAGAATATAATGGGGTGTAACTAGGCAGAGGGGGGACGAGCCTGGGAGAGCAGGCTCGTAATGTATGTGATGACGGGATCTATGTGACTTTGCAGTCACCGATCTTTAAACTCTGATTAAGAGGACTCAATTTAATACTGTTTTATTTCTTTCCATGAACGCAGGTTGTAAATATGTATATAGCTGTAGGTGTCTCAAATAAATGTGCAAAGGAAAATTGCACAGTAGGGGGCGAGAACGAGTCCAGAGATAGTTTGTGAGGTAGAAATCAGCTCAGCTGTTCCAGAGTCTGATGCACAGTCTATCAGAGCTACAATCCCGGCAGCAGACTCATCTGGATTCTCCATGAAATCAAACATTTTGATGGTGATCCCACATTCTGGACTGAAATATTGAACAGCGAGGGGAAACATCTTCCTGTTGCTTTTATTTGATGCATCTGTGTGTAATGAGAATGGTCAGGATTTATCTGATGTTAGGGCCTTCACAACGTCACTCACTGCCTTTGGAGCAAGGACATCTTTAACCACTGCCTCTGCCTTTGTTCTCCCTAAATTTTGAATCTGAAAGAATATTTTGAAAGAATATTTTGATGTAGTTTATGTGCACAGTCAGCACTGTTGTAACTGAGGTTGTGACTGTGTGGTGCTGCGGTAACCTGGAGAGAATGAGTGAGATGACAAATTCTTAATTAAATTGAATCAGATCATTCAAACAGTTAAACAGAGGTTTAGATTTAATCTATTGACATGATTTGTTCTTTCAATAGTAGTTTCAATAGGAAACTGAATCAGTAATAACAATGATCTGTACCATATCAGTGTCAATATTTTACAAACCTTTCAATTTGCCTTAAATTCATCTTAATTTCCCTTAAATGATGCTATACAGTCATCAATGTGCCTCTTCCCACTCACATTTGCATCTCTACATAAGCTTTCGTTTCTGGGGACATGGTGGAGTGTGTAGCAGAAGACATTTTTTTGTGGGACGGGTGTGTGGCGTGACGTCTGTTGCTAGGAAACGGTGATGGCACCACCACCACGGAGGATCCACCACCATTTTGCTGGCCTTAGTATTTCCTGTTTTTTTCTTTTATGCTGAATTGTTACATTTATTGGTGATGTGTGTGTGACAGAGATGAGTATTGGACACTTGAAAATACTCTTTTGGGCCGACGCCAGTCACCATGCCAATGACAACAATTTACACAGAAGAACAATTTAGACCTGTAAGGGATAATGTCCATTTTGGTGTAGGCATATCTGGTTAGGCAGGAGGTGGCTGGCCCAGGATGGATCTCTGGAAAAGGCTTGTCTCTCCTCATCTGTGTTCCTCGAGAAAATAAAACAGGGAAAATTAGCTCTGTATAAGGACATACACAGGACAGATTAGATTATAAACATTTCTGGAGTGTGGCAGCAACTCCGGCATTAAGTCAGGTATTCATCAGTGGCCCTGTGCCTGCAGGGGGCTGCAATATGTTCTCAAGGCTACTGGCATTAAATGTTTGGCTGCAGAAAACCTGCAGGTCAAATGAACTGAACTTCATTGACAACTTCAATCTGTTTTTTGGGAAGAGAGAATTCTTCAATCGAGATGGACTGCAAACTAACAAGAGGGGTGTCAATCTCCTGTCAGAAAACTTTATTTTCTCTCTGTGTAACTTCTCTGTTTCAACTGGTGAAGAAATGTCAGCGTTAACACCCAAGGACACCGTCGCCACTACAGAGACACAACATCCTCCCCCCACAGAGGATGCGGAGTAATTAGATGGGAGCCATGTGCTGTATCAGCTGCCAGAAACACCACAACCGAATAGACAATCCACACCATCCTCCATCTCATCATCACCTCACCTGAACTTCCCAGAAACCATGGAGAAGCTTGTATCTGTAGGGACAAGACTGACACTTTCACTGTCAGCGAGTCCTCAGGTACAGCGGCAAATCACTTCAACTTCTCCCCCACAGTCCTTAATAAACAAATCTCCCCCACAACCTCAAAGTAAAAAACAAGCTCATAATCCACCAAATAGACAGCTCCGCTCGCGAGCTCATCACCAGCAGGAGCTCCACCCACCCTCCACCACCGTAAAGGAAAATTTACATCTTTTGGGTCCGTGCTGCTACAGTGTTGATATCAGCGGTACATATTTTCAAAACAAGCATGGACCCTGTGTCCCAATTATCTCTCCCATTCCAGTTCTGATCAGAAGCAGAAAGAACAAGGAGTTTAGGTCAGATACTGTGAATACATCCAACCTACAGTATGTTGGAAGTATCTCAGTCTCTGAAACAAAATGTACAGGTTATTAAGTTAGCTCTACTAAATGTCAGATCTATTACAAACAAGTCTTATCTAATTAATGATTTAACTACATCTTATGGGCTTGATTTCATGCTTTTAACAGAGACATGGTTAAATTCATATAGTGCTGATATTGTGCTAACTGAGTCGGCTCCACCAAACTTTAACTTTTTAAATGTTTCTCACAATGGCAAGAAAGGGGGAGGTGTAGCAATGCTGTTTAATGATACTTTCCAATGCAAACAGTTACCACTTGGCGATTTCACATCTTTTGAATATTTGAGTGCAATTTTAAAAGGGGTACAAAGAATATTACTAGTAACTGTCTACAGGCCTCCTGGGTACAATGCGAATTTTATTGATGATTTCACAGATATGTTATCTTTTATTTCTACTGAATTTGATCATTTTGTTATTGCTGGTGATTTTAACATTCATATTGATAATCACCATTGATAGTTATGCCAAAGAATTCTATGATGTACTTGAATCTTTTGAACTTTCTCAGCATGTGTCTGGAAGCACGCACTGCCATGGTCACACTTTGGATGTGGTTATCTCAAAGGGTCTTAACATTTCAGGCTGTATTAAGGATGTTGCATTGTCTGATCACTACTGTGTATTTTTTGAAATGTGGATTTCAATCCATAGCAATGCCAGGTAGGTTAGGTTAAAGAAAAGACAGATAAATGAAAGGACAGCTGCACTTTTTGTTACCAAAGTGTGCTCTGCACCTTGCCAACTATCAGGCTCTGTTGATACTCTGCTGGATAGTTTCAACTCAAAAACTGCCAGTATTTTGGATCAGATTGCACCAGTTAGAGTTAAAACCATGCAATGTAAGCAGAAAGCTCCATGGAGAAATGATCCTGCAGTTCAGCACCAAAAAAGAGAATGCAGAAAGGCTGAGCTCAGATGGCGTAAAACCAACCTTCACGTACAAAGATTTTCAAAGATAGGCTGCGTGATTACAATAAAATAATGTGCAAAGCTCGACAATCCTTCTTCTCTAGCATTATTAACAATAGCAAAGTGCTTTTCACTATGGTTGACAGACTAACAAACCCACCTACATATATGACCCCTGAGCTAGTTTCAATTGAGAGATGTAATGAGTTTGCAAAATTCTTTAATACTAAAATCCATAATATCAGACAAGCCATCTGTACGCCTACATCCACCAATGAGCCAATTTTCTCTCCAAAACCGGAGTTGTATAATCCAGGTTCAGAAAGTAAAAGTCCTCACCAGGATTTTGCTCAGGCTTCCTGGATTGTGTTGATTCCACTAATTTTACATGGATTGCACTAATTAAAAAAATCTATCAAGCTTGAGCAAAATCCTGGTGAGGATTTTTACTTTCTGAACCTGGATTATACAACTCTGTCCAAAACCACGCAAAATGTTCAACATGTCCCAGTTTAGTACTATTAACGAAGAAGGTTTAATTGATACAGTGAGTCATCTCAAATCATCCACTTGCAGCCTTGATAATGGTAATGACCAACCAAGTTTTTAAAGAATGTCTTTTCCGCAATATCAATGAACATTCTTCAAATAGTGTGACAGAAATTATTGATTATTGACTAATCATCATTGATTAGATCATGTTTAGTTATTATAAGAGATCATTATGAACTTTATGATTTAGGACATGTCCATTCTGACTAAGCAGAAGGACTACAATAATGAAGTAGTGTGTTTCAGTGTAATCATGTACTTATGTTCAGTTCATATTATGCATGTGTGCTATACTGTGACCCAGGTCAGGGAGAGTGCTGAGCGTAAGAGCACTCTGTTAACTGGTAGTCACTAGGCTACTAGTCTTGGGTCATTTAGCTTTCTCTGTGTTCAACTGATACATCAGTTGCTTCCGCTAACTCTAGGGAAGTCCATATTAGGAGATACACACATGTGAGACAAAGTAGCCTGCTGGACGCTTATGTTTTGGAACATGCTGTGCTAAAGATAACCTGCTGTTAGAACTGCTGAATTGTGTTTAAGATTGTATATAAGCAGGGGGACTGCCCCCCTGCCTTCAGAGTTGTCATGCTTGAATGAGACTCTCGTGTCTGTGTCTGTCTTTGTCCTATTTATATATATTTATATTTTTGTAATAAATTAATCATTTAACCACGTCTGAGTCCTCATCCATTTCCAGAAAATTTCTACGACAATAGTAAATTCTTCACTCATGTCAGGTGTATTTCCGAGTGCATTAAAAACTGCAGTTGTGAAGCCTATCTTGAAAAAGAAAACTCTAGATGCAAACTTGTTGAATAATTATAGACCAATTTTTAATCTACCCTTCAAGGTAATTATGCACTTTCTGTCCACAAATAGCTGTCTAGACCAATTTCAGTCTGGCTTCCGACCTAATCATAGTACTGAGACTGCACTCATTAGGGTTATCAATGACATTCGGGTAAATACAGACTCAGGAAACATGTCTGTTCTACTACTGCTCGATCTCAGCGCTGCCTTTGACACCATTGACCACAAAATTCTCATAGATAGACTTGAGAACTGGGTTGGACTCTCAGGAACTGTCCTAAAATGGTTCATACCTTATGGGGTAGTCTGCGAGATTAAGCACTAGATCTGGAATTTTCTGTCTTGAGGCCTTAGGGCCCAGGAGGAGAACTTCTGTCTTGTTCTCATTAAGTTGGAGGAAGTTTAGAGACATCCAGCTTTTAATATCTCTTACACAGGCCTCAATTTTTCCTAAATTGAGCTTGTCGTCATGTGGGAGTAGCGTTTCAGGCAAGCCTGCTGGTTCTCGTTTCCGAGAGTAAATATGCACTATTTACTGAAATTCGTACTATTTTATTATTTAGAACATTCCTTTATTGTTAGAATTAATATTAATTATACATTTTTATATATTAGATATTATATTTTTATATATTATATATAAATTAGACTTGCCTTTATTTATAAATTCTGTATATTTACATATTTCAGTATAAGAATGTCTAGAAATCCAGTTTGCAATCTGCAATCTAGAAATAAACTGTACCAAAATCATACCATTGCAAGCACTGTTTTTATTATACAATAAAAAAAGAACAATAATAAAAAGACAATTCTGGCGTCCACATCTGAAGCTGTGGAATTGATGTGGACGGTGCTCACGGCTTGAGAGCGGGCAGTTTGAGGGCGGGCAGTTTGGTGCTAGGCGACAGGGCCGGGAGGGGCGGAGAAAGGCCTTGGCCACGAAGCTTCAGCCTCTCGATCTTGGGTCGCCGTAACTGGATCTTCTGCTCGGTCTTGTCCTCCGAGGTCAGCTGCGTAACTGCCCTCTCTGCCATTGCTGTGGTCACAGGGTGACAACGAATCAAAAAGTAAGATACTGGAAGGGGGGAGTTTTTATATAAGCAGCCTTTGACTGTTACGCTGCTAATAATACAGCCATATAAATAGCACCTTCCAGTGTTGAAAAGACATCCTTGAATTATGCCGCTAATACAAAGTATGAGAAAGTCTTAGTATGTGTAGGATGAGAGAAATGTTAGTTGTAAGAACTACATTGGTCATAACAAAGCAGCTGTCTGCCCCCATTTTTTTCCACTTACTCTTGCGTATAGAAGGTGAAGTCACTCCTGGAGTTACTGATTCCTGGTCTTTAGGCCCATGCGGTTCATGAAGCCCATTAAAGACCAGTCATCTCTGGTAGGGGAGGTGTTGTGCTGCAGGCTCTTAAGGGGGACCCCGTTGGCTTCATTCTGCTGCAATGTGGTCAACCTCGTGGTCTCTGTCTCCTCCACCTTCTGCTGCAGTGTGGTGGACTTTGTGGTGTCTTTCTCTTCTCCCTGATTGGGAACAACAATGATGGAGCAGTCAGTGGCTGAAGTGGTCTTGCTGTGTGACTTTGGAAAGGGCCGCGTCCTGATGCGTCGGACCAACTGATTCTGGAGATTTTTTCTCAGTCTGTTCTTCAATTTTCTTGTGAAGGCCACGATCTTGGAAATATTTGGCCTACCCCGAACAGCTCGGTTTGAGAGATGCAGTTGCTTCGAGCATATTGGAAGCTCTCCTGCCGGAGAGGGTGTAGCTCTCTCCTGTGCTGTGTTTTTTTGAGTGCTCTCCTCATGCATGCCTCCCAGTCCAGGTGAGTCCTTTACCGCACAAGTTCTCCATGATGTTGGTGTCTGCAGGTTCTTGACTTTTTTGTCACCTGAGTCACCTTTACTTGGTTTGGGTCCAAGCTCATGGAAAACCTGGATGGACTGCGCCAATTGTTGAACAAGTTTCTTTCTACTTGTCTGGCTCACCTCAGTGGACCCAGCGTTTGTGGCAGCGGATGTTCCTGAGGTGACCTGTTTCCTGTTTTTTCCCTTTCCCTGGATGGTCCTGGCAACAGCCTGTTCAGCATCTGCCCTCTTTTTTTTACTCTCATTCTTATTATTGGCACCTTTCTCTTTCTTTCTCTTACTAATCTGCCTCTTCCCTGCATCTTTCCTCTCATGTTCTACTGGACTCTTACTCTCACATCTCAAATCTTCTCTGTTGTTCTCTTGGCTGCTGGCCTTCCTCTTCCTCTTGCTGTGTGCATGTGATGATTCAGGGTCTCCCACCATCACTGACGTCTTAGGGACTCCGAGTTCTGTGACGTCCTTTCCTGTGGTCCAGTCATTGTCTTTATGACCTAATCTCTTATGTTGAGGTGAATTGCAGGACCCTTCTTCCTCTATCATCTTTCTGAGTCTGGCTTCAAAGTTCCCAGGATCATACACATCAAAACTTATTTTACGCTTTGCCTGGTCTGTCCTGCTCTCCTCCTGTTTCCTGAGTGGGACAAAAGTGCTCTGTGGGCTGGGCATGGTCTGGAGCTGCTGACTCTGGCCAAAGGCTGAGTGGGGGAGTCCTCCTAGAACCATCAGGTTTGGTTGTGGGTAATTCCCATAATACGTCCACGGAGACACCAGTGGGGGAACCACACCTCCAAATGTTGGGATGTGTCCTATCCAACAGAAATACTGGCATTGTAATATTGTGTTTTCACAAATTTAAGGTGGATGCATTGTTGAATACAAACGTATATACTTTAAAACATTTACATTGAAAGTTAGCATCTTAGGATATGTGTTTCTTAGTCAGTTTTGATCTTTGTAATGCTATTATTAAGGCTTCGTAAGAAATGTTAACCTACCAGCAGCTCTGACAGGATGGACTGGAATGTTCTGGACAGGGTTACCCATGAATAGTCCATTTCCTGTTCACAAATTATATTGATTCTTAAATTATATCCAGTCATCTTACAACAGTTCTCAGGACACTTATTTTTTTTAATAGATAAGAATTACTATTTGCAGGGTTGCCAACTCTCACGCATTGAGCGTGAGACACACGCATTTAACCGTCTTCACACGCTCTCACGCCACACATCCGATTTCTCACGCTGAAAAAAAATCTAGTTTATTTACCTCTGAACAGTCCTGCACGGATCCGTTTTTTGAGACCCGCACCCACCCATATCCGCAGAGTACAGCACCCACCCACCCGCGAACCCGTGGTTCAAAGTTAAATCTGTACCCGCCCGGACCCGTTAATATTTTACCCATTACCCACCCGTACCCGTGAAAAATCACACAAATCGAAAGTATTGCTATAGAGCACTTTATTTTACAATGCGCCTCTGAAAAAACGTCAGTACAACACAAAATAAAATCTAATGTTGCGGTGCAGGAACAGTAGGCTATTCCTATCTAAAAGTAGCAACTGGTAAAACGCAAGAAAATGTATGTAGCCAACCGGTGCCATAACACAATGCAAAACGAGAGGGAACAAATGCCAGTATAACAACTAAATAAAATCGCATAGGTTCACAGTGGTAGTAGTTTCCTATCTGCTGTGGTGGGAGCAGCACGCTAAGTTCTCTCTCCTCATTTTTCTTTGTTCTAGCACGGCCACCCATTTAGCTTTGAAACCACCAAGCAAGCTACAATAAATGCCCGGTACTGCGTTATAACCAGCCTCTGCTCATGTTTCCGCTGGAAAAGAACCGAAGTTTGGGTATTACCCCAGAACGGGTGAAGAGTAAAGTTCAGCCCGCTCTGGCCAACGGAGCTACGGTATAAGTAAGCTCCCCTGAGCTTCGCCACCACCATCGGGAGGCGCTAATCAGGCAAAAGGTAACACTATGTTCATTACGTAGCAAATAAAAGCCTACTAAAAATGACCACATATTCATGTGCTACCCACCCGTATTTAACTTACCCGCCCGCATACCCACCCGTAAAATTGCGGTATGTGTAAAACCCACCCGTTTCAGCATATTACCCGACCCGGTGCAGGACTCTACCTCTGATCCATATGATTCAATGAGTTACTAGTTCGCTCTGGCACCAACCACTGGCGATCGATCGCGATATAATACTTAATTTGTATCCGTTTTACACCCCGCCCGGTGACAATTTAACCCGCCACCCGTCAACAACTTACGTTCGCAACCCCGTCAATAATTTACACTCGACCCCCCCTCCAAGTTCAAATCTCACTCCAAGTGAAGTTCAGAAGTTGGCAACCCTGTATTTGTCATTTTACAAAAGAAGAATACGTGAAATGGAGTCTCACTATACCTGTGTACAAAAGGTGGTTGTCATCAAAACTCATATCGAAAACACAATCTTAATCAAAAGTACAAACTTTTGAGGTGAGAAAGTTCTGTTTGTAGATATACACGTGTGAATAACATTTATATGGCGCGTTTTTGACGCAACAATTGATTTCGAACTAAATGTAGGCTTACTGTTGTCATAGTAATTTATCAACAGAACAGTGCTCAAGTGTTCTATTGATTAATTACCATGGCAACAGTAAGCCTACATTTAGTTCGAAATCATTTTTTGTTACAAAATAAATGAAGAAAATTCAAGACATTCATAATGAATATGCTTTAATACGGACTGTGTCTTCCGCCAAAAAGTAGTTCCACAACAAGTGAACTGAACAGTTCCCTGGCCTACCTAAAAAATAAAATAATGATTAACTACAAGACAGCTGCTGATACTGTAAAGCTCACCCTTTGTAGTGCAGATAGAGCCATATAACTGCCTAAGTATTAAGTTTAAGCTCAGCCTTTTCAAATGTTCCCAAATTGACCTTAAAGTCATTTTGTAAGAGCCAGTTCATGAAACACTTTGTAGCCCACTTTGTCAAATTCTATTTTGTTCATTTCGAGCCAGTTCCAGTGCGTTCAGTTGTTCTCACAAACGCTAGAACACTTAGAACACTTCTAAACCAATCAGATTGTGAGGTCGGAACTAATTTGTATAAAATCCCTATAGCGCACGGCCTCGAGTGGATTATTCTTTTTATAAAATACAAAATACAATATAACAAAATGCTCCAATGTTTAATGATATGAAGTTGATTTGTGTGTGCAGTAAATAATTCTTATAGTTCTTCTGTGAAGTAGTTAGGGTAGTTTGGTTATGGTTTCCATCTCACGACATTTAAAGAGTAAACAATTAACATTTCTACTGCGCGTGATTTAGAGACTCTGGTGCTCAACCGGTGTGACGCTCTTCTTTGCTGGTACGGCAGTGGTGCTTGACTCTGGGAACCTTATTCTGAGGGGGCGTTTCACTGGCCAATTCCCTATTAAACAAACTAAATAAATTATTCTATAAGAGGAACAGTGAGTAAGTGCACGAGTGAATTGTAAATAGTTTAATATTTGCCCATGTAGCTGGTGATTTTAGTAGACATGGCTGTGTCATTTCTGTTAGCTTGTAGCATCAATATTTTGATAGCTAGCTAACTAGCAAAAATAATTTCAAAGTTACCAACATTGTCAGCTCAAACTGAAAAATGTTTGTAAATTGTTCTTAGACAATATATTAAAACATTGCTTAGCATAATACAATTTTTTTAGCACCCCGTTTAACAAAAATATCCCCTCAATTGTATTTTCATGTTTCACTATGCTTTGACAAGGACTTACAACCAGAAATTGCAATGCTTTGTTTCAGTGTGTTAGTGTATTAGACTGGAGAGACTACCATTAACTTCTGTTGTGACTTCATCATTCCATCTGTAACTAGGAGTTACGTTTATTCTGGCAGCACTTCACGCCACATGTCCCTGCTGTCCATGGTGCTGAAACCTCAACCTCCACAAACAATCTGGCTCTAGTCAGTCATCTTACATCTTACAGTCATCACCACACATTGCACTTCTCCCTGAGATTCTTCTCTCAATACAGCTTGCTTTTGTCCATATCACAGTATGACAATAACACAATCCCTCTCAGGACTTCTCACACCCTCAGGTGTTCTTGAGTCTTTGCATTCTGCCTTTAATGCCCAAGGCTCACAGACATTGGAAAACTACATTTTACATCACATCACAGATGTAATTAACAGCATTTCCATGATCACCTTTAGGTTGACTCTCTGTTGAGGGCCTATATACCAACAAATTTTTATCTTCGAGAGGGACCTCAGCAGTTAGTCTTACTGATCAATGTTGTCAAAACATCACAAAATGTAGCAATTGCTGAATGTACAATGTGTAGAATCATTTTATTCTTGTTATATGAACACGTAGGCTAAACGATTGCATCAGATCAAAGACATACATACCCAGAGATCTTGTCATTATCAACCTCTTCTCCAAATTATGAATATAAAAACATTTATGTTTTAAGTTGAATCAGTCAGCTGATCTAAGGCTGGCTTAATTGGGTAGTGTATGGGGCCTAGGATGTGGTTGTTATGAAAATATTTTTTTCTTCATTATAGCTCTGAACTCTGGAATATTGGTGTGCTGCAGGAAGTAATTCAAGGCTGGTGTCCCTTGTTTTGGAATGTGGTTTTCCTTCTGCAAATGGTTCGTCATCTGTTCAGGAATTCATGCAGCAAACTGTGGTTGTAGTGGACTGATGCATGTGTGCATTTTCCTGGTGCTTGAAAACAGAACAAATCACACCACCACCACTCCAGACCCAATCAGGGAGGGGTTCAACTCATATATGGGTTTAGCTCATTCAACACATAGATGTTAACATGACAACACTCTGACAACAATATTAGAGAATTAGAGACATACATAAAAGAAGAAGTGATGTGAATGATAAATAATTCTAATCTTATTCTTAAGAGCCCTACACTTCTTGATGGTCAATAATAGTAGTCCAGGACTGTGGAAATACAGCCATAGCAGGGGGGACTTCGGGGTGGTGAGAGGAGCCAGGGCAGTGGGTTGATCCTTCCTCATAACTGGGTAGGCAGGAGGTGGCTGGCTTAGGGGGGATAGCAGGAAAGGCTTGTCTCTCCGCGTCTCAATATTTCTCGGGTAGGAGGGCAGCCAATTGGAAAAGAAACAGGGGCGATTCGCTGTGCATGGGACTATATGTGGGACAGAGGACATTTAAACATTTCTAGAGTGTGACAGCAACTCCAGCATTAAATTATTACAGCCCAGCTAAAAGGGCAGAACCAGAAATTAACACAGACGTGGGAGCATCCTGAGACATTGGCATCCATCCACTACACTGTCAACCAACTGCTAAACTAAATAAGTAAATGTTAAACCTAGACTTAAAGATTGAGACTGTGTCACAGTCCAGTTAGTTGGGGGATCTTATTAGAAAAGGCTCTTCTACTTGCTGTTACCTTATTAATTATTGGAACTAATAAGAAGCCAGCATGTGATCATAGTAGATGTGGGGGTTCATAGTCCAGTAGGATGCCAAGATTTTGGGCTACTGAGCCAGGTGTAATGGGGTAGTCTGCCAGATTTAGCATTAGATCTGGTATTTTCTGTCTTGCGGCCTTTGGGCTCAGAAGGAGAACCTCAGTTTTGTCACTATTAAGTTGGAGGAAGTTTAGCGACATCCAGCAGTTAACATCTCTTACGCAGGCCTCAATTTTTCCTAATGTGGATTTGTCCTCATGTTTGGCTGAAATGCAAAGTTGGGTGTCATCTGCATAGCAGTGAAAATTGACACCATGTTTGCTTATAACTATGCCCAATGGTAGCATATATAACGTAAATAATAGTGGATAATAGAGATGTGAGTTGCCAGGTTATTTTTTTTACTTGAGTTGAAGGTTGCTTTTTTTCTAATTTTTTCAGAGTGAGGTTATGCTTTTGCAATTAATAAAATAATAATTTAAAGGCTTTTAACATATTTTACCCAGGGGTGCCAATATTTCTGGAGGGCGATGTATCAAATATGGGATATTGTCACAATTTGTGACAAAATCATCCTTCAAAAGTTATTCATGTAGATTATTTTCAAAAACCTTTGCTTATGCACATTACATGACTGACTGGTTGGCCCATGAATAATTGTTTACAAGGAAAATAGTGAATCCCTCAAATTATATACTGGATACATTCAACCTAAGACATGTTAACCTGTAACTCACTAATAATGGTTACATGAGTAACACTGAAAGTAAACCAGAAGACAATATGACTCCCTTGCAATTAAAAAACAAAACGATGTTCCTGATTCACTTCTTGTTAAGGCTCCTTATTCTGTCCAGCTGTCTGTGGTCTCTACTCCAGGGAGAAGCACTGGAGACCTACATGATGGAGAGTAAGAAAGAGGCAGAAAAGCAAAATAAAGACCAAACACGGTTCAGTGTTTTTCTGAGAAATGAGTGATGTGTTAGGGTTACACAAATCTCAAAAGATGAAACATCAGATGACCTGAAAACGCCATCCGTATTGATGGAAATACCCTTAAACTCTCTGCTTACCCCTGTTTGCTGCAAAACACACACAGAGTAAAAATAAGTAAAAATGCCTTTAGAATTAATTTTACAAAAAACTCACGAATAAGTCTAAATGCAATCAGGCAGGAGGAAGCACTAATATATAATAATAAGCACTAATATAATAATAAGAGGAAGCAAAAATATTCTGTACTGATGACGCTGTGCTGAATTACCAGAGGACATGATGATGAGTCTGATTAATGAGACAAGCTAGTTAAAACCATTTATAGTCCAGACTCTTAGTTACCTTAATGGCATTTGATATAGAAGAGATGATGTTGCACCACGTGACCAGCGTGAATGGTCCATGTAAGGTTCTCTTTATGTCAAGGAACTTGAAGGTGCAGATCTTCTCTACTGAGAACCCCACAGGTTCATCAGGTCCCTCGTCACACAGCAATATTTCCCTGAGGCATATTAAGTAGCAGTTCTTCATCTTACATCTCATGAGACCTGCCTCATCGTTTTATGAAGTTTGTTGTCTAAAGAGGTACATTCACAAGCACTACACTGGCTAGTGGGGAGCAGTGGATGCACCATTTTTTTCTTGCGTGAGACACAGTAACATTTTGTCAAAGCTACGAGCTAAACAGAAGAACTGCTTTGCTGTTGGCTGGTCAGAGGTCCAACATGCTACTGCACTGGTGTCTTTATACTTTGTTTTCCAAATAGTTGTAAGTAAGTGTGTCATACAGTGGGGAAAATAAGTATTTAGTCAGTCACCAATTGTGCAAGTTCTCCCACTTAAAAAGATGAGAGAGGCCTGTAATTGACATCATAGGTAGACCTCAACTATGAGAGACAAAATGTGAAAAAAAAAATTGAGAAAATCATTTTGTCTGACTTTTAAAGAATTTATTTGCAAATATATTTGCAAACTGTATTTATTGTGTATGTATTGTGTAACAGTGTCCTGTGTCATAACTACATCTCTGCTGTTTGTAACAAACCAAACTGTGAAAATCGGGTAAAGATTCGCAGAGTTGTGATTATTATAGTTATATTATACTCAGGGCTCTCAAGTTTTGAATTCATTTCAGAGTGTGAGAGTGGGTGGCGAACGTAAGTTGTTGAGCGGGGCGGGGGGGGTGGTGAACATTGTTGTTGTATTTCGCGATCGATCGCCAGTGGAGGGCGACATATATATATGGATCAGAGGTAAATAAACTAGATTTTTTTTTTCGCCGTGTGAAATCTGAAGTGTGGCGTGAGAGCGTGTGAAGACGGTAAGATGCGTATGTCACACGCTCAATGCGTGAGACTTGAGAACACTGTTATACTCCTTTTTCAGTACAAATATATGTACTTGGAGCGCAAGGGAGACCCATCCAATATGGCGGCCACCTGTTACGTCAGCGCTAATAGGCGGTGTCAGTCCGTGAAGCGTCTATGTATATTATGTCTATGGCACCATCCACCACTGGACATACAAGCACACACACATTCATGCACACACACTCACACAACTGTTGTTTTGAACATCAAGAGACACACACAGTCACACATGTACAAATGTATTGGCCTTCAAATGTACTTAAGTACTGAAAGTAAAAGTAAAGGCTCTAATATTTAGCACTATGAACTGCATGAAAAACGATGGTAAAACTAATCAGCTCTTAGGGCGCACTCACACGGGTCATTCACAGTAAAAAAAAAAGTGTCTCTTGGTCTCTGATGGGTTGGCCACCCCTTTTCATCATTTACCTCTTGCCCCATGGCAATATATTTGGCTCATATAATATTGATTTACACTGCTACGCAGATGATACCAGCTCTACTTATCTGGTAAACCAGGCACCTGTTCCCACGCTCATCCCTTTCAAACTGTCTATCTGAAATAAAAACCTGTTTTGCATCTAATTTCCTAAAACTTAATAGTGATAAAACTGAAATGTTGCTCTGTGGTTCATAATCTACAATATCTAAAGTTCACAGTTTCTCCATGCCAATTGAGTCTGGGTGTCATCCTAGATAGCACTTTATACTTTCACTCGCACATCAGTAATATAACCCAGTCTGCATCTTTTCATCTGTGTAACATCAACCGTCTACACCCCTCCCTCACCCCCCATACTGCATCTATACTTGTTCATAGCCTTGTTACCTCCCGTATTGACTACTGCAATTCTCTCCTGTTTGGCCTTCTGTATAAGTCCCTCCATAAGCTTCAGCTGGTTCAGAATACAGCTGCTCGTATTATTTCTAAAACTCCTTCATTCCAACACATTACAACAACTCCACTTCAACAACTCCACTGGCTTCCTGTTAAATATAGAATACATTTCAAAATCTGTCTCTTTACATTCAAGGCCATCCATAATCTTGTCCCCCCATATCTGTCAAATCTTCTCAATATTGCATCTTCCTCCCTCTCGCTCAGATCCTCCTCTTCCACTCATCTCTCTGTGCCTCCTGCTCGTATGAGTACCATGGGAAGCAGCTTTCAGTCGCTCTGCTCCCAAACCCTGGAACTCCCTCCCACCTGACATCCATAAAAATTGATTCTCTTCCTCTTTTTAAATCTAGACTCAAAACTCACCTGTTCAAAATAGCCTATTCCCTGTAATTTACTTTATTGTCTATTGTATGTTTTATGTCCTTTGGTGCGTATTGTGTTCTCTCCCTAATTTGTTTTATTTATTTCTTGTAAAGTGTCCTTGAGTGTTGTGAAAGGCGCTTTTAAATAAAATGTATTATTATTATGATGTATACAATGCTAATATCGGAATTATTTTAATATACACAAAGAAGCGGTTTGCTGCGAGATATTGTTAGGTTTCTCATTAAATGGCTTCAATAATATCTAAGTATAATCATGCTCTGGAGCTCTGTTCACTGAATTCCAAACACATGTTCCCATGAAGCTCAGCCAATCAGAATGAGCGCTCCAGGTCCTTCACTAACTCCGCCCCTCACTGTCTCTGCTCTTTGCAGGAGCTGGAGGAGAGCTTCCACATTAGCAGGATGGAGCAGATCGCCTTTGAATTCAATGTGCTGGTGTCTCTAGAGATGGTCCTCTACCTGCCCGAGAGCAGGTCACAACGCACTACCACCTGAGCCTTCCAGTCCCAGCCAGCCCAGCCAGAACTGACGCCCCCTTTGAGTGGGTGTGGTTTTGCAGACCGGCCTCAGGGAGGACTTCAGCACAACACTAAGTGCTTGTGGGTTAAATTGAACATTTGTTCTTGCTTTTTGTGTTTGTTTTTAGGTCTTATGCGAGGGTAATTAAATGACAGTAATATTAGCTAAAGCACTTAAATCAACTCTAAACACTCAAATAATAAGAGAGATTTCCTTAAACCTCTCTTTAAACATTATCTGTAGAACCAGCCTGCGCACCACGGACTTGTGCTAATGGGCCGCCCAATGGAGGATGGGTTCCCTTTTGAGTCTTGGTCCTCCCAAGGTTTCTTCCTAATCCCCACCACCATAGGGAGTTTTTCCTTGCCACTGTCGCCTTGGCTTGCTCATTAGGGATCTGGACCCATACGATTGTAAAGCTGCTTTGTGACGTGTTGTGAAAGCTATATAAATAAATTTGACTTTGACTATACAACAAAAATAACTTCTATGTTTAATTTACAGTAGAACTATAATCCACACACTTCTTTGATTGGTGTATTTTTAGGCACACTGAAACAGCATATATAATTTACTATAGCTATAAATTATTATACATCTAAGCATTCCTGCTTTTAACCTATTAATGGTGATTATGTGTATAATTTTATGCAATGTATGTTTTTTTTTTAATAGTTTGTCACTTGTACTACATCACTGTCCCACTAGTGGGCAGTATTTGACAGGGAGCTGTGTTGAGACCAGAGACCGTATGTCATGGGTTAAAGCAAGAAATTTTCATTTGACTGAAAAAATTTTCCTGGCAAAAGACAATGCCAGCAATTACTGAAAATCTTTTGCCTAATTCTACACAATAAACACATTTATAAAGTATATTTATCTAAACAGCCTGTGTAAGGAGAGAAGAGAGAATGAACACCTGAGCAATAAATGTACATAAATGTGTATTTAATGGGAGTTATCTGGGGGTCCTCTTCCAGAAAATGATTTAAAGATCAAGTCAAATTTAGTGAATCCTGGTGAGAGGTATGAAGCTCTCTTGTTTTTATCAGATTCACCATCGCAAAAACATAAGCCGTAAGATTACATGCTTTAAGTAGGTATGTTACAAAAAAAATTAACACCACTGGATAGAGTTTTTAAATACAAACAGAACAACACCATCCATGTTAAGCCTGGTTTAAGCCTTTATACTTGACGCAGCACGAGTGGCGTGAGCAGCGCGAGGGTCCGCACGCCGAAAATGACGTAATCGCGGTGGCTCCACCCGTGCGCGAGAGCCTCGCAGTTTTGTAACTTCGCGCGCACAGCGCTTCAGCGCTGTGAACCAAGTCATGTTTGCCGGGTTCATACACCTTTATAAGGTGGAATTAAAGCACTTGTACGTCACTTTCAAGGTCCATTTCAACGCGTTCTCAACGTTAAATTTAAGTTAAATATTTATACATATACTCGAAATGATTCGAAATAATTCGCTTTTTATCACATTATTTAATGGTGGTTTATTTTCAAAACGCCCAATCTTAACGACTTCACGTTCTCTCATGTTTCGTCCTGGAATTACAAGAGGCTCGTATTTGTTAACGTAATAACTGTTCAGTCAGACAGATATTTGTTGTGAAACGAAGTAGTTACATTTTCAAGCATTTTAAAGTACTTTAGCCTAAATTCCAGCACTAATGCAACATTACAATTGGTCAGGTAAATGTTCATTCCCCTGTTTTTGAGGGGTGTTTCTTTATACTACCACATATTGCTTCGGACTACACTGCAAAAAGAATGTGACGCAGCAAGTAGCCTCCGCCGTTCGCGCAGGTGTACAGAGTCGCGCGCTACGGTCACGCCAGGCAGGAGGGGGGTAAAAACTTTTCTACATAACATCCGCAAATCTGAAGGCGGAATGAACCGCAAGTCAATCAAATGACACCGCCGTCATCAGTGATGGCTAAGTTACCTTGAGAAAGTAATCCGATTACTGATTACTCCTTTTAAAAGTAACTTAGTTACGTTACATATTACTTGATTTTAAAAGTAACTAAGTTAGATTACAAGTTACTTTAGTAGTTACATTCAGCAGCAAAATAAAATTTTCCAATACTCACTTTATTGGAAGTGCATTTTTAACAGTAACAATGTATTGAAGCAGGTTCGGTAACCGAGGCAGAAACTGCTTAATCCAAAAATCCCGAGGAGGGAACCCCCCCCCCCCCCCAGTGTCACTTAAAGGGCAAGACTCTCCTGACATTACGTTTGTGTAGCTGCGCGGTATTTATTTGTAAATTTATTTGTAAACGTAATACAAGCGAACTGGGGTGGGTTTCCCGAAACGTTCGTAGCGCCAAGTACTTCGTAACCTCGTATGAAACGTACGAGGTTAAGAAGTACTTAGCGCTACGAACGTTTCGGGAAACCCACCCCTGTTCAGTCAGACAGCTTGTGAAACAAAATACCATTACAACTTCAAGCATTTTAAAGTAGGTGACGTTAGTCAAAATTCCAGCACTTTTCAAACGTGGAACACAGTGCAACATTAAAATTCTTCAGGTAAATGTTCCTTCCCCTGTTTTTGATGGGTGTTTCTTTATACTACCTACCACATATCGTTACGGGAGGACACTGCAAAAAATGACTTGTAAAACGCGCTCGCGCTCTCACAGGGTCGCGCGCAGCGTGCGGAGTCGAGCGCTACGGTCAGACGCAAAAGTAGAACTGAGCCAAGAAGAAAGCAAAAATATATATTTTTAATAGGGAAAATAAAAATAGTAACGCACAGTTATTTGGATAAGTAACGTTAATCTGATTACTGGACTGGAAATAGTAGCGCGTTATATTACTAAGTAACGCGTTACTGACATCACTGGCCGTCATCCATCCAGCGCTGATGAGCGCCAGTGAGAATCATATTTCGGCCACAAAACAGATAGCACGCGCGTGTGTTGTTTATTATGATTTGACGGATTTTTTCCCCAAAAAAATCAAATGACGGAAATCCGTCGTAGTGACGGAGAACTTTAACCCATGCCGTATGTATATATTATATATACATATACTCTCAGAGGGCCTAAAAATATTCTTAAAACATAAATATATATAATATAATTTATCCAATTTTATTTAATCCACTTACAGTTTGACAATCGACATCTAAACAATTAGAAAAATATAAGCAAATACATTATTCACCCGTGTCAATCCAGAATTAGACAGATGATGTAATGTGAATTATGGTGATTTATTTATTTATTTTTTCTCTAACCTTAAAATGATCCCTTTAAGGTCACGGGTCGGCAACCCGCGGCTCCGGAGCCGCATGCAGCTCTTTATCCCTCTGATGCGGCTCAGCTTTTGAATTGAATTAATGAGTATTTAATTAACGTATATTATTTTTGAGACTTTAAAAAATGTTCGGGTGGAATTTCACAAATGTCCGGTATTTACTTTCGCTTTGCTTGAGTGACATGTCATCGTCACTGAAATAAATTTCCAATTATTTTGCTTTTGTGGCTCCGAGTCAAAAAGGTTGCCGACCCCTGCTTTAGGTCATGCTAGTCTGTAAATATTGGCTGCAATGTTAAGGTACAGTGCAATATGATTATTGTATAAAATGCTTTCACTTTTATATGTAAAATTGACACAACACAATACAACATTATGTATTTCTTAACTTTTACTGTATTTGTAAAAAAATTTTATGAATACAATAGTAATACAATTGACAGAATAAATTGAAATTGTTTTAATTGTTCATGAGTTCATGTCTTCATTATGATTTTCTATTGCTTGGTCATAGAGAGGTATTTTGGCATGTAAGTGTTAAAGAAAAACATGGCAAGATATCATCATGGGCACAGATAACTAAATCACACCACTGCATACCAGTAATCAATAACTGGAACTGGATTTGCCAATAATAACAATGGCTCTCCTTCAATTTGTGTAGGCCTTGTGCCACTTTGAGGAATTTGCAGTCTACATAGCTTTGTGCATTTGGGCACTTAATTTCAACAAGCCCAAATGATGGACGCTCAAGTGTGTCATATACAAGTCCATCAGGTGATGCACCCAGCCAAGATGCATCTGGATGAATCACTAGCCCACACTTGGTCAAGTTCAAGTTTTTCAGAACTGCATAGTCCTTTAAGGCCCCTGTTTCCATTTCAAGTCCTCTCTTCATGTGTGCTGTTTGTCGTGTCCCTCGGATTATCCTTTCTGCCAGGCTTTCTGCAGCACCTGGACCTCTAACGTGGCTCACCTCTCTGAAATGTGAGGCAGTCACTCTTTCTCTCCTAAGTGAATGCCACTCAGGTGTAGCACTTTGGGATCTTGTTGCCTCCTCAATAAGGTGTGATTGTGACAAGGTCACAGAAAGTGAGCTTAGGTGTAGCTGTTCTTGGTGTGTTGGCACAAATGAATATTCAGGTGGGCTTAGATGGTAACATTCTAGTGGCAGACTCGGGAATGGGGGTGCATCCTCATGTATGACAACACTGTCAGATGGAGGTGGTGGTTGTTGATAGGACAGTACACTGCCAACTTGTACCTTCCCAAAGATGGAGTCCACAAGTGGCTTGTCAGGCGAGATGTTCATTGTGCAGATGAGTGGAAGAGAATCTGCTTTGATTCCAGCGTAGACTGGTCCATGATTGAGGGTGGCCGGGTGTGGGAGCTCACCGCTGTAGCCCTTGAAAAGTGTACTTCTGAAATAAAAGAAGAGTGAATAACATTTATTTTTACACATTGTAATCTGTTCACCAGCACAACTGATTGTGAATCACATATCACATGTCATCTGAAGTACAACGAGGCTAAATTAAATCTTGAAGAGAACAGGGTCTTATCAGATGATCAAAAGCATTCATTTTTTTTTACCACACACTGTAATCTGCCTATTAAATTTGGTACTACATACCTAACTCCACTGGCTGTAGTAGCACCTGGTTTTGGCTTTAGGACAACCATGGCATCCACGGGTCCAGGCTTCACCCCCTATTAATTTAAAAGATGGTGTTAGTAAAGTGACTGTGATACATTAACTAACATTAAATAATGAAATAAGACAAACCATTGTTGGTGGTTTATGCCACTTCTGTTCTGTCTGTGTGCATGAAAGGACAGGAGGGATCGACAGACATGCCAGATTCAGAATAATGAGCAGTCTGGAAAAGCAATGCAACCAAGTGTTTGCAGATTCCGCAACTAGCAACACAAGAGCAGTTGCTCTTAATGAGCACAACTGGCATTGAATCACGTAATGTCATCTGAAATACACAAGAGGCAATATTTAATATCTTGAAAAGAAGACTTCAGCAATGTGAATAGGCGCAATATCTGTCCCATCATGTTGGTAGTGGTGAATGTCACTTGTCTATTGTCTCATGTAACGTTTGTGCTGTTTTGCATCACTCTTAAAACACTTGGCTATACTGTCTTTCTATTCTACAGTGTTGTGCATGGTTCAATCTACTAGTTCAGTGAGCAACTATAAACTAAATATATTTTAGATTTAAACTTCATTTTCACTCCAGATGAAATGCTTACACATAGGAGTGAAACAGGCCTACTTATATTTATATTATTTTGTTGTTTCCACCACCAACAACAGAACAGTGCAGGTTTTACTTCAACTGCTTCTTGAAGAGTGTTATCAGAATATGTTAATAGGTGTAAGTGTTGCAGCCATATGTTAATAAAGAAGTTAAGATGAAAGATTTGAAAGACAGATTGACAGATTTTAGAAAATGCAGTTTGAAGAAAAGCTGAGGTGGACTATATTCTGCTTTTGAGTCATAGAGGTAGATAACAATAGCTCGAACTGTAAAATAAACTCCCATTTTTTTACTATAGGCAAAATAGACTGCTAATGATTCCCACTCAGCTACTCTGCATTTGGCTACCATTGTAAGCTTTGAAAACCAATGCCTATGGTTATCACAGCTTACGTGAAGTAAGAGCAAGGATAAAAGATTGAACTTGTGTTGAACTCACTTTTGAACTTGTTCAACAGAACTTTGAACGTGACACTGAACAGAACTCGTGTCATTTTAACCAGTCCTACTCTCAGCTGGTGTGGCGTATCTGTTTTCTTCATAGATCTGTAGCAGTGAGCCCTCACTGTTATCTCGTTAGCCTTACTTTTGCCTGATACTTCCATCAGAAATACAAACATGTTTTAAAAAGGCATTTCTAGTACTAGGACAGGTTGGTTCGTTACTAAAAACAACATCACTTCATTAGACTGCCACCTCAGGCTAGCTAGCTAACTAGCGTCAGCCACTTACCTTCAAAATTGCAGAGGTAGGATGAAACGTAGAACTTGAAACCCTTTTCAAGTTGACTCTGTGTCGTTGTACTTGATGCTCTGACAATACGACGCACATCGTTGACGGTAAATTTCGGGAACTCCAACAGGCACCTTGTGAATTTAGACTCGGCCATGACATCGACACTTCCGCATACCAACCGGAAATACGGTACCATCCTGACACCAACGAGGAAGTGGTGCGTGCACCTAGGCCAATCAGCGCAATACCAGTTTCAAATGACAGCAAAATTGACCAATCATCTCTTCCCTCTTAGTGGGCGGGCTTAACTGTATGATAATTTCTGCCCGCTGTGGCGACGCTAGCTGTCGTTAGCGTTATTATTTATTTATTATTTACTTTTTTGTACATATGCTACTCAACTTGTTTAACTCTGATTCCTTGTATTACCACTTGTGCCTTGTTTTTGTTTGTAAGCGATTATTGTAAATAAAGGTAAAAAAAAGGTTATTGTAGCAGCCTGGCTGAGTTGGTGTTTTGGTTAGAATAACAGGAAATTGTGATATCACGTGATACTCAACTTTGGAACGTTTGGTTTAGAATGTTTGGTTGGGAAGGTGGAATGTTTGGATTCAGTTTTGATGCTGAAAAGCTCAGAACAAGTCGTACGACATTTTGCTGAGAATTACAAACCTAAATAATCTAACAAATCTTTCTATTTTTTCTAGATCTTTCTCTCTTTCTATTCTTTATATTTTTCAGGTGGAGAATGAGTTTTTACCCCAGGACAACTGACCAGCCAAGGCCTGGACAGGAACAGAACCACTTCAAAGACACACCAGGTTTTACCACTCATGGTGAGAAAAATACATTTTCATATACTGTACATCATTTTATACTTCTATGTAAGACAGTATATTAATTCTTATGAGTATGGATTTCCATAGGCTTATTCATAATAATTAAAAGTTAAATATACCCATTTATATAGTAGGTTTCTAAGGTTCAGAAAAATAACATGTATATTTATTCTACTGATGACTGTCAAGCTCTTTATTTCATGTGTACAGGATAATATAATTAATGGAGCATGGGTTATTTCTTTGATTTCTTTGACTCAGCACAATTTTCATAAATCCCACCATGTTACATATATGTATTAAAATTGTCCATGTGGCCATGGAAAAAGCAAATAAAAATATTTTTTTTTAAAAGAAACAGATTTCTAACATGACATCACACATTCTTAAGCATTTGAGCCTCACTGGGAGGCGTGCTGGGTTTCACTTTACCTGCTGTGGGATTTTCAGGTGTGCCCTACAACCCCCAAGCGACAGTGATCCACACGGATCCCTGTGGACCAGCACCCTTCCCTCACAGAAGGACGGCGGGACCCTCAGATGTCGGCCATGTTAACATCCCTGTAGAAGGACCACTCCACACTGGTACTGTGTAACACTGAAGATTACATGCGTATTCAACAAACCAAATAATCGTGCATGATGAAGTAGAAAAAAACATTTATTACATTTGTTTGTAAGGACTGGCAGAGGTGCAGAACCATCAGCTTTCTGCACATGACCTGACCAGTAAAACATCAGTTTTATCAGAAAATATGACATCACATATTCTTCAACATTGTAATGAATTCACATGGCACTGTAGCCCTGTGATTTGTTTGGTGTAGAGTAGAGCACTTTAGAGTGGGCACCTTGACCACCCACATACAGTGTGGGTGTACTGTGACACTCTTTATCTGATAGGCGGTTGTGTTTAGTCTAAGGTGATAATGCTTCGAATCATTGTTATACCAGCATAGTATAATACTGATAATACATGTATATGGATTACAGATGTCATTTTTCACTATTTTAGTACACCCCCAAACAATCTAAACAAAACATTGTCATGCTGCTTTGCTGGTTTCTGATACCTCATCTGGACTGTCTAGCAGTGTCTAGCAGAGGCGAGATGTGCTAGCTATGAGCAGAGCTAGGAGGTACTGTAGTTTGGCTCTTCAGTATCTACCAGTATCAGAATTAAAATAATTCTGAATTGTGCCAAAATAATTAAATTGAATCAAATTGTATTGAAATGTAAGATTTCATGATGCAATGAACTAAAAGAATCATAACTAAGCTAAACTAAAACTGGGTCACACATATACTGAAGCTCTGATAAATGTCTTCCTGCTTCTGGGCTCACGGATGCCCTGCTTTCAGATATTCAGTACTACTTCATTGTGCTGCCATTACATGAATTGTAGCAAGATGCATATGAGAAGTTGCCGTTCTCGGTCCATCTTGCTTGAATCATATTTCAGTGGCACTTTCAGATAAAGAAACATGCAACGTAGTACTAAGGCACTGAGAAATGTTATGGTGAGGTAATTTCTGCTAATGTCCTTATTCGCCCATGCAGGTGAAGTTGGCTCCAGCAGGTGTTCTAAACTGCCTGTGCTCACTTCACGCACGAGAGTGACCAGGTCAGGACTGATGAGGCCTTCTCCGCCCACCATCACAATGTTGCCTCCACTCACCAAACCTGCTGGCCGAGAGCCACTCCGTGCCTTCAGGCCTGCCAAAGGTGAGCTCACTCTTTTGCTCTCCTGGAAATGGCATCCAAACCATTTGTTGCAGCAACTACAACAAAAAAAGTAAAAAAAAAAAAAAGTATTAAAAAAGCAAAAACTGCTTTGAAAGCCCTATAGGGGAGACCGGGTATGGTTGTAACATGGGGAGAGTTGTAACACCATCAGTTCCACTGATCACGGATAAGATAGGAGTCATATGATCATTTCAGTATTTACCCAATTCCTCCCTGATCCCACATGGTGAATATCAAGGCTGTAAACAGGCACATGCCGATTCCATCGAGAAAAAACTGAATGTATTTCATGTTCCATTCTTTACTTTAGCTGTGATATGTTTGGTGTAGAGTAGAGCACTTTAGAGTGGGCACCTTGACAGCCCACATACAGTGACACTCGTTATCTGCTAGGCGGTTGTGTTTAGTCTAAGGCAGGGGTCTCCAACCTTTTTGAGACTGGGAGCTACTTCTTGGATACAAATTATTGCGGAGGGTTACCAGATTAGAATGCATCAATCGAACGAAAAGTTGGTTTGGGGGGGGGGGGGGGGGGGGGGTGGCGAGGCGAACGAAAGTTGCGTGTAATAATAATAGTAGCAAAAACATGACGTGGCGACTCATGACGTGGGTGACCCCTGGTTCATTCAATATTGACGGCAGCCTAACTTTTTGATTGACAGCTAATTGAGCAATAGCAAACGAGAGAGAGTGTGTTATAGTGAATATATGTACATGCCGTTACTTGACAACGCGTCCGCGGAGTGATACAGAGAACGAGAATACCGTGCTGTTATCACACATATCTGCAGGGTTAGAACACTTCTCAACCAGTCGGATTGTGAACTAACTGTTGTATAATTGGCGAATAATCATTTAGTGTTAGAAGGGGAGGGACAACTGTGAATTTTGATTGGACATGAATTTAAGTAGATTTCTCGATGGGACCAATTAGGTTTACAAATTTATATGTAATTCATTGGCCCTTTGGCGAGCTATTCGGAAAGGGGTGGCGAGCTACTGGTAGCTCGCGAGCGACGTGTTGGAGACCCCTGGTCTAAGGTTATAATGCTTCGAATCATTGTTATACCAGCATAGTATAATACTGATAATACATGTATATGGATTACAGATGTCATTTATCACTATTTTAGTACACCCCCAAACAATATAAACAAAACATTGTCATGCTGCTTTGCTGGCTTCTGATACCTCATCTGGACTGCTGCCAAAGCATATATCTATTAATCTTTGTAATCTATGTAACATGGCTTCTTTAAGTATTGGGTATCACCTGGCCAGCGTTAAGCAGTGGCATGCAGCAGCAGTCTGTGTGATATAAGGAGTTTGTGCTTTGTACCTACTTCTGTTGGCAAGGACAATGTGAGCTTACAAGCAAGACTAGACTTGAATGTTTTATTGCAGTCAGTTGATTGTGCCAGCACCCCACTTCCCAGAATGCCAATCCCACATGCCAAAATATCCATTATCATAATCTATTATTATTTAAAATGCAGTATGATCTGCAGGTCTTAATTTCATATGCTGGTCTGAAGATTGAACGTGTCCTCTACAGTTCTGTCTGTGTTTCATGTCCAGGTTCAGTGGAGCCTCCCCAGCTCCACTCTCCAGGGTGGAGGAGAGAGAGAGTGGGGAGACTTCACCGGAGCGGCAGACATCTTCAACCCTTGCTCCCAGACATCTTCGAAGCAGCTAACCCCAGTGATGCTGGTAGAGGTGACTTATTGATGTTGGCTTTACTTTATATGTCACTGAAATACCTGTACAAAATGTAGAATTTACAATATTGCATCATTTGTTTTGTGTTAAAATATTGCTAAATACGATATTTGGGAACAAGGAGATCAGTTAGTCAGAAACTTCACTCAGGTGTCAAGTGAACGGAGCTAAACTCATGAGCATGGATGCCCTTTCCCACGCAGGTTTGCCCAAATCCAGCCGCTTGCTACCTGGGAACCCCCCCGGGTATTTCCTACTGCCCTCCTACCCTCTGGTCACTCTTCCGGGAGTGCAGCGAGATACAAGCCCTCGGCGCAGAGACCCGGGCCCGTGGAGGGACAGTACTGGTGAGTGCATGGCTACGTTGCTAAGAACGTGCTAGGCACACACAGTGAGGCATGGCTGGTTATTTGGGTGCCCGCTTAAGTTAAGTTGGTCTTGCACTAAGCTTGTCTTGCACTTGTTCCCACGTCAGTGGTAAATTGATGAGCAGATCTAATTTTGTGGTCATATATTCTATATGAATTTAATTTTAACCAACAAATGTGCATATACGTAGATCATTTATAGTCACCACTTGTCAAATGTACAAAATACTTAAATTCAAATTTGATGATCTTCATCTGACATGGTTTCACTCAGTAATGGAACAGTGTCTAGCAGAGGCGAGATGTGCTAGCCATTAGCAGAGCTAGGCTAATGTATCTACCAGTATCAGAATTAAAATAATTCTGAATTGTGCCAAAATAATTAAATTGAATCAAATTGTAAAACTGGGTCACACATATACTGAAGCTCTGATAAATGTCTTCCTGCTTCTGGGCTCACGGATGCCCTGCTTTCAGTTATTCAGTACTACTTCATTGTGCTGCCATTACATGAATTGTAGCAAGATGCATATGAGATGTTGCCGTTCTCGGTCCATCTTGCTTGAATCATATTTCAGTGGCACTTTCAGATAAAGAAACATGCAACGTAGTACTAAGGCACTGAGAAATGTTATGGTGAGGTAATTTCTGCTAATGGCCTTATTCACCCATGCAGGTGAAGTTGGCTCCAGCAGGTGTTCCAAACTGCCTGTGCTCACTTCACGCACGAGAGGGACCTCGTCAGGACTGATGAGACCTTCTCCGCCCACCTCCCCAGTGGAAGCCCTGCAGGAGGAGAAGCCTGGCAGGAACCTCCACCTGGACCTCGCCCTCATACATGACCCAGATGAGGAGCCAGTGGACAAGGAGGAGGTCAGTAGGAACATATATCATGTTGTACATAGTTGGAGTATCTCAGTCTCAGATGCATTAGTTTAACTAGTAAGTAAGTTTATTTATAAAGCACATTTTTTATGACGGAGTCAACCAAAGTGCTGTATAGAGGCTAAAAAGTACAATATATGCCCAACTCATAAAGAAAAAACATGTAGAATTTTACATAGCATAAAACATTTAAAATACATACAAATACACCAACTGATTACACCAACTGATACAACATAACTGATAGATTTCTTTGGTTGCTGCCTGCAAATGTTACTCAAGTGTTGTACTTTCTGGATTTTAATGCATAAACACAGCATTGGTCCTAATATAAGCTGACAAACCTAACGTCTGTGTTTACATAATAAAGGCCCTGTAGCATCCCAGTATTAAATCTGACCATGCATGCGATATGCTTTGCTTAGGTGTCCAAATATGATGAGATGATGTTTCCTTCTGCTGATGCTACATTTGCGTTTATCTCAGTTGTTAAGGATATCAACATAGTCCTAGCACTATGAGAGGGAGCATTGTCTGGTTGAGAGTATCCATCTCACTTTGGGTATATGGTGGCTGTGAATAAATAAATTAACCTAGTTAAGATATGAAGAGTTTGGTTCCAAAACGCTATAAATCCATTTTGATCAATTTGAGTAAAAATGTGTTTTCTTTAAGTGGTAGGCTGAAAACCACAGTTTTTTGTTTCAAACTATCAAATACCATACTAAGGTTAAAAAAACACAAACAAATTAAATCAAGATTTTAATATTTAAAGATTTATTTAAAAAAAACAATTCATTTTTTCACAAAACGCAATAAATCCATGCCATGTTTTTTTCAAAATGTCTTATATATCCTTTGTCATTATTAGAAATTTTTTTTGACTGAATGTGCAAAATACAATAATAAATAACTGTAAATTGTACATCTTAATATAATAGTTTGACCATTGGGCCTAAAAACACAAATTCATATAATATATAAATTTATATTATTATAATATAATAACCCTGCTCCTAGCTTGGTTATGAACAACCCCCAGCAAACAGTGTTTGTACATGAGTCACAGAGCTAAATCTTTTCCACGTTTGATAATTTTGCGAGCTAAACGTGCGCACTTTAGCCAGTCCGTCTATTTCGCGGCAATGTAACGATTCTCGGTTAGGGGCTGGATAGTCTGCCGCTGATATTCTGCCGCCGACAGTGGGACTGGTCAGAACCTGGGCATTGATAAAATAAAATAAATATATCTCTTTTTCCAATAACTGCTATACGAACAGGCTCCTCTATATCATCAAAACCGTTCATTTTTGCGGACTTTGAGAGTGAAAAACGAGACATATTTTAACAAAGTAAGCTACATGAAATGCCGGGCGGCTCAACAGGTCGCGTGCTATGATGTTTACATTCCGTATCTGGTGGTGCACTGTGATTGGATGAGTGGAGATGTGGCGTACTGCGGGAAATCAGGATTGGCGATTGTTGCATTTTGGAAGGAAAGAGAGAAAGCAGGGCAGTATTACACGGCGGATGTGGCGTTTTGATAAAAATTGAATATTGGCTTTTCAAGAGTGGTCACATACCATTCTGATTCTAACTCTTTTTTTTTTTAACTGCATTTATCGCGTTTCGGAACCAAACTCTTCATATATTCTGGCATCAAGGCATTGATATGTAGTTAATAATAATAGACCCAGTAAATGTCATTTACCTAACATACAGGGAGGATCCAGCTTTAAACTGGGCAAAATTTGTGTTTCTTTGGTCATTCAATACTTGTATAGTATTGTTGTATGTACTTGTACTTGACGGATATAGTGGGTATGGGCAGTTGCACTTGGGCTGACAGACTCTTTATTTTTCAGATGATGAACTCCCTGCGCCTCTTGCGTAAAAGAGTGGCTAAGAAGCGGGCTAAGGTGAATGCGAGTGGCAGAGAAGCAATGTTGCCTCCACTCACCAAACCTGCTGGCCGAGAGCCACTCCGTGCCTTCAGGCCTGCCAAAGGTGAGCTCACTCTTTTGCTCTCCTGGAAATGGCATCCAAACCATTTGTTGCAGCAACAACAACAAAAAAAGTAAAAGAAAAAAGTATTAAAAAAGTAAAAACTGCTTTGAAAGCCCTATACTACAAACAAAAAGCCCCTGCTGATCCTCTTGTACATTGCTATACCTGCACCCATTAACATTGTTTTTCTGCACCATGAAGAAACCACTATGAAACCAGAAGTTATATTTGAGATTTTTGATAGAGTATGTGTTAATATGTATTGTGCTTTTCAGGATCTCAAGTGCAAAGCACCAGGGCGTCCCCTGCTGACGACATGTCTGAAGGAGTAATTGGCAGAGGTTGGAATTGGTTTGCTGTTAACACTGCATTACACAACACAATGTTTTAAATCTAGTTCTCCATGTTGAATAATGTTTTGCTGTCTTCAGGCTGATTTGACCAAAGTTGAGCTGATAGCCCTAAAAGTCCTAGTCAGTTTGTTTGGGTTCTGGTAAAGTGTGAGTGTCTTTTGTTTTATGGTGCCTGTCATGCATTTATAGCAGTTAACACTTATTGGGACACTTGTAAAGCTGCTTTGTGACAACAACTGTTGTAAAAAGCGCTATATAAATACATTTTGATTGATTGATTGATTGGTATTCCTCTCTAGATGAACTCAAACCAGGAACTCCCCGGAAGGATCCCTACTCGCAGCAGACTTTACGGCCCTTCTCCAAACCAGACCTCGCTCTCGCTCAGAGCTTCAGTCTGCTTAGTTCTGATGACTGGTAAGTCACACCTGCAAAATTCTGAAGCATTTGGCTAGGGCAGGTTAAACAGCAAGTCATTTATGGTGTTCTGCATATATGGTAAGTATGCATGTATTTAGTGAAGTTTTTTCCTCTTTGTCCCTTTTCTTGTAGCATTTTTTCTTGCAGTAGCCGATGGTTACAGTGTGTGTCTATGTCCAATATCTTTATACAGGGAGAAGAAAATTGAAGGGTTGATGTTAATCCGTAGATTGGCTCAGCATCACTCTGATGTGCTTGGCAGCAGGCTTCATGAGGTCTGCATTGTTCTTATTCAAGAGGTAAGCCACTAGATTTGCTGACTGTGTATCGGTCTGAATTCTAAAATTGGCAGACACCATCAGCATGTACATATTACAGGTGATGTTGCTGACAAAGTCAAGTCAGAGTTAGCATAGCACTTTGAAATTCCTTTTTTATAAAAACATTTCTCATCTAATTGAAATTCAGATGGCATAGCTAACTGTAATTAGTGATTAAGGTATTTCCGCCTACATAACACATTGCAGTGGTGGATTATACTTATTACGATGGCGGTGGCAGTGTTGGATGTGGCTGAAACGAGCTGGAACGTTGTCTTTCCTGCAGGTGCTGCACCTGCGCTCTGCCGTGTCCCGCATGGCGGTGGTGTCCTTGAGGGAGTTGTACTCCAGCCTGCAGAAAGGGATGGACCAGGAAGTGGAGGCTACAGCTAAGGTCCTCCTCCACAAAGCAGCGGAGTCCAATGCCTTCATCAGGCAGGACGTGGACACAGCTCTGGACAGCATGGTGCAGAACTGCACCCCCATTCGGAGCATGAACGCCCTTCTCGCTGGAGGACTCTGGTCAGTTAGCCTGCAGTGAGCTTTAAACTGAGGCTTTCAGATAATTTTTACTTCTCCATTGTTCTTTCAAAATATTGCCCTGGCCTATATCAATCAGGGTGGCCGCGGGTCCTTAAAAAGTCTTAAATGGTATTAAGTTTAATTTTTGTCAAATAAGGCCTTGAAAAGTCTTATTTTGTCTTAAATTTTCAACCAAAATATCTTAAATTTGCGGAGCTAAATTTAGGGAGGAATAATTCCGTCAGCCATGTGTTGAAATTCGGGGGCGGATATCGGTAGATTCCAAATAAAATTAAATAAAATTCCAAATAAAATTAAAGCCAACTCGCAAGATCATACACGTTAAAATAAAGCACAAAAACTAATAATCAGTTAGTTTTTGTGCTTTATTTTAACGTGTATGTTCTTGCGAGTTGGTTTTAATTTTATTTGGAAAAGAGTATTAAAAAGTCTTAAAATGTCTAAATTTTCACTTGGTCAAACCTGTAGACACCCTGTCAATATTTTTAGTTATTTATCCTCTTGTTTATTCTTTTTATTGTGTTCCATCTCCGCTCTGCTGATCCAAACTGCCCTTCACACCACTTAAAGAATAGGCTAGTTAGCTAGCTCACAGAGGACATGCAAACATTTTCTGTTTAAAAATTACAGATGTACAATAACTGGTGCAAACTAAGCCATCAAATAGAATATGATCATTTGGTTGTGCACTTAGATCATACATAAGGGTATTAAGTTTCTTTTTAGAAGCTAAAAGTTGTACTGTATACATTGATTGGATGGATTAATAGTTATTACCTTCTTTTTTTGAATGCCCTAATTGTTTTCCTTCTGTTTTCCTCAAAAGTCATCTGAATGCTGCAGTAAGAAAGTGTACTGCTCGGCACTTGGCTACTTTGGTAGAGAAGATTGGTGCAGAGCGAATTATTCCTGCAGTCTCCAAGTTGGCACAGGACTCTTCCCAAGAAACCAGGTTAGTACTGGGATCAGAACGAGGATTCTACAAGGCTTATTCAGTTTCCCAGATAGTAATAAATGGTCGGTATGCTGTGAGTCACGGGTCTCTCACTCACGGTTCTCTCCTGTTTTGGGGTCTGTTCTTCGTCTCAGGCGCTTGGGCCGGCGTATGCTGCTGTTCCTGTCCTCCCACCATGATTTTGATAAGATGGTGGAAAAGTACATCCCTGCCAAAGACCTGGCAACCATCAGGGACACTGTCCACACTCTGAAATCCAAGGTAGCGATTCATGTTTGGATACATGATGAGGATTTTTTATCCCATTCAGCCACTATGCCCCATGTTTACTCACTAAACAAAGCTTATTCACAAAACTTTTAGGTGAAACAGACTGCAATAAAAAAAAACCATCTAAACTGTGATGGTAGACATATATTGTAAACAAATAATAAAGTACAGGGCAGTGCGTGGCACCACACATTGTATTTACAGTAAGGCATGCACAGTGTAGTCCTAGACCCAGTAGTTAAAGGACAGAGCATAGTTCAAAATGAACCGGCTTGAAACCTTTGGGATAGAATCAAAGTATGAAGCAATATGTGGACTTCAATATCATCACTCCATGTTTTGTGGTGATTTGTACGTGTGTATTCCCAGGAGAGGACAAAGTTGTCTAGGATTCCAAGATACAAGATGTGTCTCCCTCGTCTGGAGCAGCAAGAAGCTCCAGCCGCACAGGTGGAGCATCAGAACACGCAGCGAATGAAGCGCAGCCTTAGACACACGGTGAGGGACGTGAGCCCAGACGACGCGGCACCTCTGAAAGGTAACGGCTGACTTCGGCGAATGCTCCCCTCCTGTTTCTTGAGAACCTTACATTACCGCTTACCCGTGAACCTCTTTCCCATCAGACCTGCAGCTGAACAGTAGTCTTCCAGCACAGACTAAGACCGGTGTCATCCTGGATGATTTGCCCTCAAGCTCCAGAAACGCACGCACCCCCAGAAGTCCCGTCAAAAGTTTGAGTCCTCCGCTTCATCCCAGCCCCCCCACGGCTGTCCCTACTAAAAACATGCTGCCACGACGCAGACGAGGTACCAGACTGATCAGAGCATGTCCGTCCCTTTCAAACAGTTCTGATGAGTGTTGCCTGCTCTTCAGCACTTCATGTGTGATCACTGCACTTGCATGTAAATTGCTTTGCTGTTAACACTGCATTACACAACAATGTTTTAAATCTAGTTCACCACATTGAATAATGTTTTGCTGTCAGCCTTCAAGCTGATTTGACCAAAGTTGAGCTGGTAGCCCTAAAAGTCCTAGTCAGTTTGTTTGGGTTCTGGTATTCTTCTCTAGATGAACTCAAACCAGGACCTCCCAGGAAGGATCCCCACGAGCAGCAGACTTTACGGACCTTCTCCGATCCAGACCTCGCTCTCGCTCAGAGCTTCAGTCTGCTTAGCTCTGATGACTGGTAAGTCACACCTGCAAAATTCTGAAGCATTTGGCTAGGGCAGGTTAAACAGCAAGTCATTTATGGTGTTCTGCATATATGGTAAGTATGCATGTATTTAGTGAAGTTTTTTCCTCTTTGTCCATTTTCTTGTAGCATTTTTTTCTTTCAGTATCCGATGGTTACAGTGTGTGTCTATGTTCAATATCTTCATACAGGGAGAAGAAAATTGAAGGGTTGCTGTTCATCCGTAGATTGGCTCAGCATCACTCTGATGTGCTTGGCAGCAGGCGTCATGATGTCTGCATTGTTCTTATTCAAGAGGTAAGCCACTAGATTTGCTGACTGTGTATCGGTCTGAATTCTAAAATTGGCAGACACCATCAGCATGTACATATTACAGGTGATGTTGCTGACAAAGTCAAGTCAGCGTTAGCAAAGTACTTTGAAATTCATTTTTTATAAAAACATTTCTCATCTAATTGAAATTCAGATGGCATAGCTAACTGTAATTAGTGATTAAGGTATTTCCGCCTACATAACACATTGCAGTGGTGGATTATACTTATTACGATGGCGGTGGCAGTGTTGGATGTGACTGAAACGAGCTGGAACGTCGTCTTTCCTGCAGGTGCAGAACCTGCGCTCTGCCGTGTCCCGCATGGCGGTGGTGTCCTTGAGGGAGTTGTACTCCAGCCTGCAGAAAGGGATGGACCAGGAAGTGGAGGCTACAGCTAAGGTCCTCCTTCACAAAGCAGCGGAGTCCAATGCCTTCATCAGGCAGGACGTGGACACAGCTCTGGACAGCATGGTGCAGAACTGCACCCCCATTCGGAGCATGAACGCCCTTCTCGCTGGAGGACTCTGGTCAGTTAGCCTGCAGTGAGCTTTAAACTGTGGCTTTCAGATAGCAACAACAGTCACAAGAAGCTAACAAAGCACTGATTTTGGCTGCTGTTTTTACTTTTCCATTGTTATTTCAAAATATTGCCCTGGCCTATATCAATATTTTTAGTTATTTATCCTGTTAAATATTATTTTTATTGCATTCCACCTCCTCTCTTCTGATCCAAACTGCCCTTCACACCGCTTAAAGAATAGGCTAGTTAGCTAGCTTACAGAGGACATGCAAACATTTTCTGTTTAAAAAATACAGATGTACACTCACTGGTGCAAACTAAGCCATCGAATAGAATATGATAATTTGATTGTGCACTTAGATCATACATATGGGTATTAAGTTTCTTTATAGAAGCTAAAAGTTGTAGGCCTACTGTATTCATTGATTGGATGGATTAATAGTTATTACCTTCTTTTTTTGAATGCCCTAATTTTTTTCCTTCTGTTTTCCTCAAAAGTCATCTGAATGCTGCAGTAAGAAAGTGTACTGCTCTGCACTTGGCTACTTTGGTAGAGAAGATTGGCGCTGGCCGCTTATTGTCTGGGGCGAAAGACGTCATAGCGAGAATTATCCCTGCAGTCTCCAAGTTGGCACAGGACGCTTCCCAAGAAACCAGGTTAGTACTGGGATCAGAACGAGAATTCTACAAAGCTTATTCAGTTTCCCAGATACTAATCTTTTGCTGATTCTTTTAGTCTCCTAGTCTGATACTCTGAAGTCAGCAAATGCTGCTAAATTGTAGAGTAATAGAAGCACTATCATGTTTTCTACACACAGACGGCCTTGTAAAATTGTGACCTGGTAAGATAAATGGTCGGTGTGCTGTGAGTTACGGGTCCCTCACTCACGGTTCTCTCCTGTTTTGGGGTCTGTTCTTCGTCTCAGGCGCTTGGGCCGGCGTATGCTGCTGTTCCTGTCCTCCCACCATGACTTTGATAAGATGGTGGAAAAGTGCATCCCTGCCAAAGACCTGGCAACCATCAGGAACACTGTCCTCACTCTGAAATCCAAGGTAGCGATTCATGTTTGGATACATGATGAGGATTTTTTTTTTATGCCATTCAGCCACTATGCCCCATGTTTACTCACTAAACAAAGCTTATTCACAAAACTTTTAGGTGAAACAGACTGCAATAAAAAAACCATCTAAACTGTGATGGTAGACATATATTAGGGTGCCCGCCAAACCAATGTAAAAAATTAAAGTTGGCAATTTTGACTGTGGTACCCTCCCAAATTGTAGTGCCAGCTTTGTTTATAAACACTGCAAAGTTTCAGAGCTGTAGGTTAATATTTACTGGTGGCTCAACATGAATAAAGTTGATACTATATGGCGAAGACACTTATGGTACCTGAGTGAAGAATTAATCGCTCTTGCATTCTTTGATGGTGTGAACAGCAACATCAAAAGAAATATGATTACTGCCCTTCAGAAAGCCGGCTCTGATGAAACTAAGCCACCAAAACGGATCGAGATTGAACCTGGTGTCATTCCTGAAAAGGAACTCCAAGACTTTGGCACAAACAGAACAATATCATTCTTTCACACTCTTGGGTTGAATGCAGACTTCCTTACACAAGCAGATCCTGACACTTGGCAGAAATGTGACGACTTTCTACAAGCAAAGAAATATGTTGACAGTTTGGCCGTGGTAAATGATTGAGCAGAGCGAGCAGTAAAACTGATGCAGGACTTCAACACTTCCAATTACAACAAATGAAGATCAGAAACAGTATCTTCTGCAGGCAGTCTTGAGCCACAGAGCCAGATATCCCGTCGCCAGGAAATCATTGTTTGCAGAGCCTGGCAGTGTTGCAGATGACATTCAGCACTAGCAGTAGCAGCACAGCATCGCAGACTGCGTGAATTTTATAATTCTTTGGACTGGCTGTAGCATAAACTTAGTTAAAGCAGTTGTGAATTCACTTTAAAATAATACAATTTGAGTTGTGATTATATATGATAGTGCATTAATAATTTGACATTGGTTGATGAGACATAAAGTAAACATTAACTGCCCAGCACTAGCGGCTATCGTATATTAACCAATGTGTTAACTTTATACACATTGAGCCACCTTTAAATATTCAATAAAAATTTTGAAAAAATTACAGTGATTTACTATCATGCCATATAACAAACTGAGAGGGTACCACATGTGAAATTCAGAAGTTCGTTTTTGGCGGGCACCCTAACATATATTGTAAACAAATAATAAAGTACAGGGCAGTGCGTGGCACCACACAGTGTATTTACAGTAAGGCATGCACAGTGTAGTCCCAGACCCAGTAGTTAAAGGACAGAGCATGGTTCAAAATGAACCGGCTTGAAACCTTTGGGATAGAATCAAAGTATGAAGCAATATGTGGACTTCAATATCATCACTCCATGTTTTGTGGTGATTCGTACGTGTGTATTCCCAGGAGAGGACAAAGGTGTCTAGGAATGCGAAGATATAAGATGCGTCAGCCTCGTCTGGAGCAGCAAGAAGCTCCAGCCGCACAGGTGGAGCGTCAGAACACGCAACGAATGAAGCGTAGCCTTAGGCACACGGTGAGGGACGTGAGCCCAGACGACGCGGCACCTCTGAAAGGTAACTGCTGATTTCGGCGAACGCTCCCCTCTTGTATCTTGAGAACCTTACCGTACCGCTCACCCGTGAACTCTATCCCAGCTGTGGAGTCATGCGTACCTCCTCCTCAGTTTGCCAGCAGGTGAATATTTAAACAGTTAATCAAAACAACAACAACAAAAAAGTGCATCCTGATTGGAACTGTTTGCAATTTTTGATGGTGTTGATGTTGGTTTAATTTGATTGCAGCCTTGTTCATTTTCTGTTTGGACACTATAACCCAATCCTTGTGTTTTCTCTCTTGTGTGTGTTCAGCAAAGACAGCAGCAGAGCACACATCCACAGCATTGCAGACAAGACAGAGTACGTCAAGCAACTCAAGGCCCTGCTGGGTTCAAAAGACTTCAGCGAGCCCATCAAGGGCATTGATCAGCTGGTGGCCCACTGCGAGGACAACCCATATATGGTCGTGGGCAACATGTTCCTGGTAACACATTTGAACTGAATTGATTTTTAATGTTTTCAGTAGCTTTCAGAAGTGATCTGTATGGGGGGTCATACGTTGGAGAACATTAAATGCTGGCACATCTGAAGAAATGTCAAAAGCTCAGATGCTTCAGAGTAGAAAATATTACAACAATCAGTTTTAACTATTACAGTGGAGGGCAGTCGTGTCCATTGTTAGTGTGAGCTTGTTTTACAATGTATGTGAAGATTTCACCCAAGCGTATCCTTGAAATTGCATTAAACCAAAGAATCCAAGTGAATGACTTATGAAAAAATCAGTCGGTTGAAATGAAAGGGCTTGAAATCAAATCAGCTCCAGGGCTTAACGGCACTGATATGGTGAGTGCCTGATGAATGCATGGGCGGCTTGCTCTATACCTCTCTTCCTCTGCTACAGGTATTTGATGCTTTCAAAGCACGACTGCAAGGTTAACCTCTATGCCTTGGAGGCCTTACAGAAGATAATCACACTGCTCAGAGACAACCTGGTCCAAGTGGTCTACATCTTAGTCCCAGCTATAGTGGACAATCACCTCAACTCCAAGAATAACGCCATCTACATGGCAACAATAGGTGCCATTCAAGCTCTCATCAATAACCTTGGTGGGTTATTTTCTCTCTTTACAAAACATCTTGAAGGACACATGCCACTGGGCTTTAGAAAAACAACAACAATGATTGTGTTCTGTTTTACCTTTGTATCTTTTGATGAAAGGTTGCTAGGTTGGGGAAAAGGTTCACACAAATCAGTAAAAGAATGTTCTTGCTCTTTGGCTAGATGTTTGTGGTGCAGATCAAATGGAAATCTCCTTTCATATTAAGGCACAGTCCAATATAAAGAAAAAAATATTTCTGTAAGACTGACAGGAGATCTTGCATTATCTGACAGCAGATAGTTAAATAATGGAGTTTACAGTGGATGTGCTTAGGCTCTTTTGTTCAATATACAGTGTCTAATCTTTTGTGGTTGTGTATACAGAAATATTCTACAAATTCAAATACATTATCAAAAAACAATTCTTTCAGAAAGTAATTCCACTGATATGCTAAGAGATGCCAGAGATAAAAAAAAGATAAAAGATATTTACCAGAAATACTATAATTCCTATATTAATTAATAATATTTATAATATTGATAATAATCATTCCAGAGAGTTACCATAGTTACCAAATACTGTCACTTTAGTTGAATTAAATCTTTCTAGGTTAAAAAAATGCTTCTGTAATAACCCAGTGCTGTCCAGGGTTGATTTATTTATCTTTGTTCCTTTTAAATATTCTTTTTATAGAGCTGGTTAGGGAACTCCTACCCCTGCAAGCCACAACTGGTTGAGCAGAAGGTGCTTCCTCTGCTCTGGTACCTCCTGGGGACCTCCAGCAACACTGGTACGGTCCACGGGAGGGGTAGAAGCGTGAGAGGGGCCACTGTCCACCTATGCCAAGCCCTTCATGCCCACATGGGTCCGGCGCTGCTGGACTGCGCTGCTTCCCAACCTTCCAATATCCGCAAGAGCCTAAGAGAGTTTGTGAAGAACCTCCCGATCAACTGAGAGCTGCAAGCCAGACCTCCAGACCAAAATAAAGCCCAACATGGATTCTACTTGAAGATGGAGATGTTTGTGTATTTCTTACTGTGCCTGCACTTTAAATGAAAGAGAGAGGAAGAAAGTCAAACGTTTTTAACATTTTGAATTAGCAGAAAGCTAAATCCTTAAACTCAGAATTCCTTTTAAATAAGGAGCACAGATTTTAGCGAATCACATCAGGTTTAACATGCCTAGGAGCTCTGCTCTTTTTGCACTTTGAAATACTAACACTTATCATGATAACTGTTGTCATGGTGACTATAGATATATATTGTTCTATGATTGTTATTTTCTGTTGACATATCCTGAGGTAACTGTGCAGAATGTAATTTATCACATGCACAAGGAACAAGGATCTATAGTCTTTTTGTTGTTTGGTATGTGTAATGTGACTTTTCAATGAGGAGTCTTAAAAAATGAAAAAGCTACGACTCACAAAATTACTTTTGTATTCTATAGCCAGGGCTTAATTTGAGCCGGATCCTGCCGGAACAGGATCCAGGAACTCTCATTTTGAAGGGTGTGTTCCGGGAACTGTCTGCCTCGATCCAGTAACTTTCAAGCCTACTAATTATAAGTTATGAAGAAATCTGTATGCACTTCTGCACTTAAACACTTATAAAACACATGTAAATAATTTAAAAGTAATTTATATATACAAATTGGCTTGTTATTTTAACATTTGTGTGCCTAAGCGTTTTGTGATCCGGTGACATTGTGATTTTGTTTTGCGATCCGGTGACATTGTTGGCCTCTGACCCCTTGTCTCATGCCGCTGTTTGCGTTCTGGCATCGTTTGATTTTCAAAGTAAGCACTGTGTATAGCTAATAAGTGTAATGGCACAGTATTAACTTAACTCATTCTGTCAATAAAAGCTTGTTACTCCTATGATTGCAATTATATTTTTGTATGTGATAAAAACAATTGACAAACACATATAAAAACCAGAGGGCAGCAGATCATGTGAAAATATAATATTTGTGTAATTCTCAACTTTTGGCCATGACTGTAGACCAGGATAATGACACTACAGAATTTCTTCACAGAGCCTCAGCCAGGTGGAGTCAAGTTTCAGGTGGAGTCAAGAGCACACCACCTGAAACAAAATTCAAGACAAAATGAGTCCCGCCTGTATATTTACAAAGTACGGTGATAAAGCTATTGAATCAGTTTCTTTAACATCCCCCCCCCCCCCCCCCCCCCATCAGACTCCACCATGTCAAGAGTAGAGGTGCACTTTTCTCGCCACAGACATTCAGAGCCCAGTGCAAAATCATCACAGGAGGAAACCTTCAGACTCCAGATTCAAGACTTAGTCAATCACGTACCTCATCCCCAGGATGCATGGACGATGTCCCCTGAAAGAGAAAACAATTGTCTTAGATTAACAGTCATGGCCTTTTATTCTGAATTGGTCTTATGCTTGTTTCCCGTGTTAGACATCTGTGACCACTGAATTCTGTAACCAGAGACCACCATGCATGTGTCGTCAAGAAATAAGGTAGGGTCAAATCCTGTTAACTGCACATGGGTACTCAATCGTTGATTGTAGTTTATAAGGAAATTAAAGCTCATTTCAAAATGAATTATTTATTTAGTGTGTATTTCTTGATTAAGATATGTGCTTGTATATACTTAGATATTTGTTAATGACATATTTGGCATTCTTAGCGAGGAGCAAAGTAAAATTTTCATTGTATCTAAGGAAACCTGTTCCCTCTGTGCATGACAAACTCTGAATTTGAAAAGATTAGGTAGGCCTAAATGACGTTTTCACGCATGCAGACAATTATGTTTTACGTTGCATGAAAAAAATCTGTTGATTCTAAAGCTTTTGGTTAAACGTCAGCTTATTCATTTCCTATTTTCTACTAACAAATGCCTAGGGTGGTTCGTACGATTGATAACATTTCTTTTCTGACAAGAAGCAGCACTATCCAACTCCAATATTTATGAGTCTCTTGAACAGAAGTTGATGGTCACCGATACCGGTGCATCACCAGTTAAGGATGCCCTCGCCGGAATACCGAAAGGGTTCGCCCTGAAATATTAATAATCCCCTCAGTCTCTGCCATGTCATTAGTAGAGACGCACTTTTGTCACAATGTACTTTTGGAGCCCAGTGCAAAACATCACGAGAAACTTTATTGGTATATGCACAGTAAAGAAACGTGTTGCTCTGTACAACGAAATAGTAATAAAGGATAAAATAAGCATGCAACATTATGATAAGTATTCATAAATGGAAATGTAAACGAAACAGAAATATAAACTGCTAAGAAGTTTATGTACATACAGTCATTGTGCAGTAGCGAGCTACATTGCTTGTTGTCAGACTGGTATGAAAACCCAATAGACTCAGCACACTTACAAATTGTCTAAACACACTTGGCACTGCCACATAATCTCCTTTCTGCATTTGCCACATGTGAACCTTTTACAAAAACCACAACGCTTAGTGGCACGGTTACTCTTGCAGCCACACTTAACCTGGCACAATGCCCTTTTCCCTGTGTCAGGTGTGGGTTGTTGCTGCTGAAACTCTACCTTGGACACCTCCTTGGCTTCCATATGAGACTGTGCAAGTTCTGTTGCAAGCTTCACCAAGAACTCGGACCGTCTCTCTTTTACCCCAGTGCATGCTTGAAAAAGCACATGTGCATTCAGGCATGAAATGTCAATCATGTTATAAAACACAGCGACTGGCCAACGCCGTGTTCCTGAACGTACACTGTACTTTCGCACCATTTGGTCCATGACATCCACACCACATTTTAGGCTGTTGTAGTCTGTGATTGTGTTTGGCTTTTTTTTTCGGGTGTCTCCAATCTCCACCGTACTGTGCATGCTACTGAGGATGCAGACAGTCTTTTTCCGTCTGGGCGCGTAAACGGTCAGCGTGGCACCAGAGGTTGAAAACACCTGTGTACTAAATTCCTCACGGCCCAAATTCTTTTTGACAGAGTCTGGAAGCTCACGACGAATCTTGTTTACTGTGCCAAGGAGGGTGGTCTTCCGGCCCAGCAACTGCCTTGCTAGTGACAGTGAGGTGAAAAAATTGTCTGTGGTAACAGTTCTTCCTTGGTCCATAAATGGTTCCATAAGCTTCATCACCACATTTTCCGATAGTCTTTCCCCCACGGGACGACTGGAGTCTTTGCCAAGATATGGAATGATGTTGCATACATACTTGGATTTCAGGTCACATGCCACCCAGAACTTTATCCCAAACTTGTCGGGTTTTGTTGCAATGTACTGAAGAAAAGAGCAACGGGTCTTAGTTGGAAAAAGTTGCTCATCTATGGTGATATGCCTTCCTGGGTTGTAACAAGTGATGCAATTGGCAGCGAAAGACCCCCAAACATTAGAGATTGCAGCAAACCGGTCAGTTGCAGCTCGTTCACTGCGTGTGTACTTGTCGTCAAAGTGAAGGTGCTGCATGATGTTCTGGAAGCGGTTTCGCGACATAATCTTGGTGATTAAGGGCACTCCCAGTGTTGTAGACCATGAGTCATGCACCGCTGGAAGGCGCACAACACCTCGCAGGATGAGGATTGCAATGAACGCCTTTAGCTCAGCGAGGGACATGAACCAGTTTTCTTGCTGTGTCTGGCGTGCATGCTGGACAGTCCACCCCTGTATGATCCGAAGCATTTCAATAGAAATGAAACAGAGGAAACTCTCTAAGCGACTCGATACTTTCCGTAGGGCAAAAGCAGTTGGCTCTCCATTCGTGGTATTGCATTTACTTGGGCTTGGATGCACTCAGTCATGTCTTCCGATCTGTTCTTCATGCCACACTGTGCCGCCTTTTGCAGTCTCTGTCAGCCGCCCGTGTGTCTCCACGCGACCCCTCTTTACTGGTGATGAAGTCTCCTCATCTACAGGACCATATGTTTGAGATTTGATTAGTGAAAGGTTGAAATAATGTGAAATTGACAAACATAATATTTGAAACGTAGCCGGCGATTGGCGGGTTCACACACAAATAGGTATTTTGGCCTTAATGGGGGGGGGGGGGGGTGTGCATAAATAAATTAATGTGCACAAAAAGATTCAATTGAGGCACTAAAGGCCCAAAACGATCAAAATGTGTATTGGGAAATTGAGTCAGATCAAAGAACTAAATCACATGCTGAGATCAGCAGTGTGTGTGTGTGTGTGTGTGGGGTCTTATGTATGTACTATTCAGTCAGTTCCAGTATTTGGCCAGTAAATGGAGCCCATGTAATACCATACTGATATTACAGTAATGAAATAAGACATTTTAGTGAAATAAAAGGTTCATTTCTGGTCAAGCAGTGCACCTTTTGTTATGAGATCTAATTGCAAAGTTATTTATCTCATTGATCTGACTCATACAAGACCCTTTATTTGTCTGTATTCTGCATAACCGGATTGCAGCATGAGTTTTTATGATTTCTTAGGTTTTTGGACAATGCAGCGACAGGCCAATTTGAACCAAACTTGGCATACCTGAAGGACCTGTCTATAAAAGGCTTTGAAATTGGGAGTTGATCAACATGTTTATATGAATTATAGCAATATAGGTCATATATGGCCTCAATGATATAATGGGAAAATGGACCCACCTGAAAATAAAAAAAATCCAACAATTTTTAAAAATAGTTTACCTACAGTGTCTACAGATTATGCCCATGCCACTCTTGCCATCATTGGATCAAATTCCTAGGACTAGTTCGAAAAGTGCTATTTTCAAACAATTGATGAATGTGACAAAACTACGCCTTTTTTAATAGGACTTGTAATTGCAAAGTTGTCAGGTGGACTGCAAGGAATCAAAAGAATCAAGTTTCATTTTCCTAAGCAAAGATTTGGAAAAGTTATGCATGATTCACAAATAGTGCCACCTAGTGGCCAAATGTTTCAAAACTGCACAGTGTGACAGTCCTGAGATGTGTGTGAACCCTAAATTGCAAAAATAGGTTTCCCCACACTACGTGTGTGAACCCCAATTATAATTCCAAAACATCTCAAGTATGCCACCTTGGAAGTAATGTAGGATTGTTTTCACACAGCAATACGTGGCATATATATATATATTTAAATAGTTTATCTTTTGAAAAAATGTCAATAGGTAAAGATATTTCTACATAAATTTATACAATAAACCCTCAACTACTTGAAATAGAATAATATTCGAGTAATTTTAACTTATCCAGATGGTACTTTTTGCAGTGTCTCTTCCAAAAACACAACACCCATAACTGACAAACAAAAATAGGAAATCTTACCAGAAGAGATTTCAGAGTCACTACTCGGATCAAGAGTTATTTCTCCTCCATCAGAGTCACAAGGGTCGACATGGTTGAGGACCACGTCCAAAGCCTGCTGTGTTCTGCAAACCTTTGCCATCTTTGCTTCTAAGTCGAGAGTAAGTGAAATATAGCAACATGGATTTTTATCCACATGTAGGTGGATACATACATAATAGTCATAATAGTTCACACTACCACCCATCACACCCATACCTGTTCACTGTTACCTGGTACCGGCATATTTCGATCTAATGGCTGCAACAACATTAAAAAAATATATAGAACCCATCTCAGTTACCTCCATTCTGTACATTTATAATATTGTAATATAGTACTAGAGTGAGAAACCTTTATTCTATTTTATTTCACCATTTCTTCTCCATCGGAGTCAATGGATCAACACAGTTCATACAATCACCCATCCCCCCCCCCGTTTAGCATTACCTAGTAGTGGCTGCATGTACATAAAGGATGGCTTTTATTAGACCTTTATTCTATTTTATTTCACTTAGCATGTAGCCAGATAGGCCATTTACTTTGGTGCAGTTTATTAAAGTCTATGCACTTTATTAACAAGTTTCCTATGTCTGCAGTCATCTCTCTCCATTATTAAACTGACAACGACATTATTTGAACTATAATTCTAAAACATCTCAAGTCTGCCTCCTTTGTACTAATTTTGGATTGTTCTCACTGCAAAAGGAGACATGCTGATTGGTCAAAAATAGCTAAAGTTCTGATTTTTTCTTAAAGGGTTTTTTTCTTCTCCATCTGAGTCAATGTATCAACATAGTTCACACAATCACCCATCCCCCCGTTTAGCATTACCAAGTAGTGGCTGCATGTACATAACAAAGGATGGCCTAAACATTTGGCCTGCGGGCCAGAGTTTGGACACCTCTGCATTAGGCCATCATGTCCATTAGTGCAGTTTTCATTAGCCTGCAGCAAATTCTGAAAATACTAATGAATATGGCCTGCAGCAAATTCTGAAAATACTATTGAATATGGCCTGCAGCAAATTCTGAAAATACTATTGAATATGGCCTGCATAAGGAGCATGAGCTCAACTCTGCCTGGCCTAATGGGATGCAAATGACCCCAGCACTGCCATTTGGCACTCTCTGCTAGAAGGAGTCGTATGAAAATGCTGGTAGTTGCAGTGTTAAAAGATTACAGTACCTTTAACAGTCACTACTACGACAAATTAACAGAATTGTTGTGCATTTGTCAACGTACCAGAGGTGTCACACGTCGAAAAGGCTCTGACAATACGGCTTTTAGCAACGGCAAACATCAACTACGGAATAGAATAGAAAAACCGGTAACGTCTAAACAAATGCTTACCAATTGCTGCAGCGCTTCAACAGCTACTTGCAAGGAGCCCCTTTCCTGCTCAGAAGAAAGATTGAAATGTGGCCAAGACAGGCCAAGATGGTGGTTTTATATTGTGAGTTCTCGAGGACCCTTAGGTATCCTGATGAGGCGCCTATTCAAAACATCAACGAGTGTATCAAAATAAGAGTTCACTGTCACGTCAAACGTTTGTTTGTTTTTGTTTCTGTTGCATGTTTTATGTGTTGTAGTGTGATCACTGTTTTCAGAGTGTTTGTCTGTATATCTTACCTTGTAGGGACTTCTGCAAGTAAGGGCCAGAATAAATGGCATGTAGACATTTGTAATTAAACATTACATGCATCATACAAGTGATTCAAATAAAATAAGTATATATTATATACATATAATATATACATATACAAATGATATATACTATATAATATATATTATATACATATATACAAGGCAAGGCAAAGTTTTTGCAGATGTTGGATGGGAGGACTTGGCAGTTTGGAAGGGTAAGTCCAGTGTGGATTAATACATATTTAGGTGTTCTTTAGGACTTTTAATTTTAACTTATTAAATTGTAACCTTGCTAATTGGGAAGATACATGGAGACATGTTCCAGAGAAGCTCCATGGAGTACTCATTGTGCAAGTTTCAGTGTGACAAAACTTCACATGCTTCACTCTGCTTGTACCCCGAACATGACTGCCGTTTGTGCAGATGGCAACAGAAAACTCTATAGGTTTTGACAGTCAGCAGGGTAAAACTGCTTTATGCATAATAAATGTATGTAAAATGTATGCAACTGTAGGTATCGAGGGCGGACTGGCATACATTACTACCGGGGATTTCCCCGGTGGGCCAAGGGGAAGTATTGTTTCCATTCTAATGGGAGGTAAAAGTTAATATGTTTTACAAAACCCCTTAACCTGGGGGGTATTCCACGAAGCGAGCTAACTCAGTAAGCCGGGCTTTTTAAGACAAGCCTGGCTCATTTTGCTCAAATTCGGTTCCACGAAAGAGGCTAGACTTGAGCCTCGCTCAGTTACTACAGCAACATATACGTTTGAACTAACCTGCTCCGTACCAGGCTAGAGTTGAAGCTTAGCTTAGCGGGACCGCTTCTATTGGCTCAGCAGCGTGATGTCAGTCTCGCCATCCGGGAAACAAAATTGAGGAACAAGGTTCCGCTGCAATTCTATCCATTAAATTGCTGTGGATGTAGCATATCATATCATATATTTTTATACATTTAATGGAGTACTGTAATTATTAGTTTGGAATGATTGCAGGTCATTATTATCAAAATGTAATAATTATATTTCCAAATGCAATTTATATTTCGATCTTCAGAGTACATATTCATTGTTAATCAGCGAGGTTTTTGCACATTTTAATGTATTGGTTTAATCTTAACAAATTCAGGTCAGTGTAAAATGGAATACAGTGTCTAATCGCAGTTATGGTCAACAAACATACATTAGCATAAACACTATATCACAAAAATACAATTCTTTGTACCTGAGTATTAATAATAACTGAGTAATTTAGGTGAAGATACTTTTAGGTATATATTTATCCCCACACTTCCTCTTTTGTGTTCAAATTACAAGCAAATCATATCACTCCGCAATTCACATATGTTCAGTATAAATAATGTAAATGTGTGGTTAACTTAATGGTGCAAAAAGGAAATTGATACAGACAACTACCTTACCAAGATTTTCATACAGGTGATACAAATAATCCAAAATGTATGCTATAAAAGAACAGCTAACAGTGAAGGCTGAAGGCTGATTGACCATGGCATGCCCATTTGTAGAAAATCCAGTAGATGAAGGAGCGTGTATAGTGCACAGAGCATTCATGCTACCAGCTCCAAGGTCATTCCAGGACAGGACAGATCCACTGGGCTTTCCGGATGACTACTTATTTGAGCACTACAGGTTCAGAAGACACAGTATTATATATCTTTGTAAATTACTGGGGCCATATATTGAGAAGAACACTAGACGTAGTAGAGCTCTTACCAAACCCCAAACAGTCTGTATCGCTTTGCACTTCTTTGCCAGCGGCGCATTTCTGTACAGCGTTGGGTATGCAGAACATCTTAGTAAGGCGACGGTCTGCTGCGAAATTCGATAGGTTTGTCTTGCGCTTAAGCGTTTCCTTAATATATTCATTAAATTCCCTGGTCACAGAGGCATCCTTCCCATAAAAGAAGCTTTTTCAGAACAGCAGTAACTTGGAGTTAAATTTATATGACTTTAAAAGAGACTCTTATCCAGAGCACTTACCGAAGTGCTCTGTATTCATCTTGATCAACTATTTCATGCTAAAATTCATTCAATTCAAAACAAATTGAATTCTCCAGGATTTCCAAATGTCATTGGTGCTATAGACTGCACTCACATCAGGATAAAGGCTCCATCTGGACCCATGGAGGCAGACTATGTGAACTGAAAATCATTTCACAGCATCAATGTACAGGTACATGCAAGTTTTGCCCACCCAACAGAAATTGTAAAGCATGTCGCTCCATGGGTTTGAACAACTTTCACCCTTTGTCACTTTTGCCATTGTTCTAGATGGTTTGCACCAGCCAATTTCTATTCTCCAACATTGAAGCAAAATGGCCCGGCTCGGTGCACAATATTTCGTGCCTCCTCACTGGCACAGAGGTTTGCCGAAGGTAAGAATACTCCAACCACACAAAATAGTGCAGATTTGGCCTCAGTGTTTAACTCTACTCCTTATAATTGTAGGTGCTTTTCCTGGCTTACTGCTTGGGGATAGGGGTTACCCCTGCCAACCTTTTCTCCTTACCCCATATGCAGACTCTACAACAGATGCCGAGAGGAGGTTCAATCGTGCACATTCAAAGACAAGGGCATGCATTGAGATGGCATTTGGACAGTTAAAGAGCAGATTTAACTGCTTGCGCCATCTCAGAGTGACCCCTGAGAGAGCCTGTGACATTAAAGCAGCCTGTGCAGTTTTGCACAAGGTGGCAATACTGCAAAAAGGAGTAATGCCAAGAGTGCAGTTGGACTCTCCTGTCTGACCCCTGGATACCTCCCGGACTCTGCCCTCGCCTCTCGACCCTGGACCGCACTGACCACCGCTCCCACGCTACTGCTCTGCACCTGCCATACGTCACTGTGCTCATCGTGTGGCTAGTTACACAGAGTTATCCTAATAAAGATCGTGTTATTCCGCATCAGGATCCCTCTCAGCGTGTTCTATACGTTACAAAGACAGAAGTGTTACCGCCCGGTCTAGGTCAGACGGTAACAGCGAATTAATGTTGGAGTGATTGAGGAGTGAAATATAAAGGGGAACCGACAACACGTTCAATAACATGTATTTGGACCACATGAAAATGCAGAAAATGCAAGATGTAACAAGCATTGGCTTAGCACCACTGACTTCAGGTAGGCCACGCTGAAAACGGGAAAAGAAAACTACCTGGTGCTAAGCGACTTCTTTTAAACTTACACAACAACAACCAAGAAAATAAAAGAGAACACTACATAACAAACACAACTACGCAAAAACAGAAACACAGTCCACCACACACACACACAAGAACAAGGGGCAGTCTAACAAGTCTCGATTACGGTTAGCAGATGTGTATATATATCCAAAGTCATCCCCAAAACAGGGAGATCAAACGAGGAGAGCCTGCCACTCTCTCCTGCCGTCTTCACCCCCAGGAAGCCTTTTGTAGCTGTGGACTGGGACTGACTTGTCAGGCACCACCCAGAACCATGTGACCCCATCATCCCGGGCGCACCTGAAAGAGATTACAACACAACACACCACGCTCCCTCGGGAGAACAGCACAATCACACAGCAACAACTCATCACGCTCCCGTAAGAGAATAGTACAATGTGTACAGTAATAACTCATCTCGCTCCTGCAAGAGAATAGTACATATCAGGGTACATATCAGGACCTAACAGAAGTATAGTCAAGATTGAGAAGTATTTATTCATGTTGAACTGCATAACTACTACTCACTTGTTCTCTTGTAGAGGTGTGAGCTCTGGACATGGAGGTCTGAGGGTCTTCTCTCTGTTCTTCCATTTCCTTTAAACACAACACAAATCATGAGATCACACAGCACATTAACAGACAGATACATAGACACACACGACTTACAGCTGGCCTTTCTGAACAGGCAGAAATTTCTTTCTGGTTGCTAAAATATTTTATACAGTTATTTAAAATGGTGTTTTACCTTTTCCTGCATATTGGACTAATCAACTGTACTTACCATTCTGGAGTATATTTTTATATTTCACCTTGACCTGCTGCCACGTTCTCTTAACCCCGCTCATGTTACTTCTAAATCAGGAAATTATTAAATAACATTATTAATTTACTATAACACTTTTAAAATGCCAATGAATGGATTAAATTATATGCTCACGCATTTAGTCTGTCTGCAATATTTTGCCAGACAGCTTCTCTGACTTTATGAAAACAGGACGTGTTGCCATTCTTCGTAATAATGTATTTATATTCCTCATACAGACGTATAAGTAGCTCATGTTCAGCAGAAGAAGCAAAAAAGCTGCTCGTTCCTTCAGCTCTTTCGACATTTTCTTGCCTTTTCGAATATCGATTAGTGAGGCTGTGTAAATACTGTGTGCACGCGCATGATCGCCGATTACAAAAGCCTGGCTTGAATTAGCGGGAACAGGTTGCGTCTGGATTTCGTTAGTGGAACGGAACTAGACGGAAGTGAACTGTTTGGTTAACTCAAGCGAGGCTCACTCTAATAAGCGCCGCTTTCATAAGCTCGCTTCGTGGAACAGCCCCCTGTTCTTTGACCATCATGTGTGTTTATTTTTTCAGGTGAGGGAATGTGGGATTTACTGTTGAGGTTCAAAGATACCTGACTGACCCAATAGTTCCACGGTTTATCTCCACCTCTATCAGCTTGCACTGGAATTTTTATGTACACCAGTCTCCTCAGTGCTGTGTGAGGCTTGAAAAATTGTGTCCCAGCACAGTGGAACAAATCCTCTTTTTGAATAAAAACTGAAAACAAAGATGCTAATGTCCACAATCACTAAAATCACTAATAAATCAAACTTGTTTTTCCACAAGCACTTTTGTTATTTTTACATCCATACATAAACATTCACGATATACGTATACATATTAAAAAATGTGATTAATTTTAAAAAGTGTAAAAATAAGTACCCAAAACCAGCTAGATATATAAGAAACAACAAATCACAACAAACCAAACAGATTTCCTTTATTGACTTATTGACAAAACGTGAAAAACTTTAATGAAACAATATGGAGTTAAAGGCTAAAAATGAATAAATAAAAGACGCTGCTTTCACTGTCCACCAGATGGCGATAATGTCCACTGCTTCATGAAGTTAACCTTTTTCCGGTACAATGGCCTAGGTGCACGCACCACTTCCTCGTTGGTGTCAGGATGCTACCGTATTTCCGGTTGGTATGCGGAAGTGTCGATGTCATGGCCGAGTCTAAATTCACAAGGTGCCTGTTGGAGTTCCCGAAATTTACCATCAACGATGTGCGTCGTATTGTCAGAGCATCAAGTACAACGACACAGAGTCAACTTGAAAAGGGTTTCAAGTTCTACGTTTCATCCTACCTCTGCAATTTTGAAGGTAAGTGGCCGACGCTAGTTAGCTAGATAGCCTGAGGTGGCAGTCTAATGAAGTGATGTTGTTTTTAGTAACGAACCAACCTGTCCTAGTACTAGAAATGCCTTTTTAAAACATGTTTGTATTTCTGATGGAAGTATCAGGCAAAAGTAAGGCTAACGAGATAACAGTGAGGGCTCACTGCTACAGATCTATGAAGAAAACAGATACGCCACACCAGCTGAGAGTAGGACTGGTTAAAATGACACGAGTTCTGTTCAGTGTCACGTTCAAAGTTCTGTTGAACAAGTTCAAAAGTGAGTTCAACACAAGTTCAATCTTTTATCCTTGCTCTTACTTCACGTAAGCTGTGATAACCATAGGCATTGGTTTTCAAAGCTTACAATGGTAGCCAAATGCAGAGTAGCTGAGTGGGAATCATTAGCAGTCTATTTTGCCTATAGTAAACAAATGGGAGTTTATTTTACAGTTCGAGCTATTGTTATCTACCTCTATGACTCAAAAGCAGAATATAGTCCACCTCAGCTATTCTTCAAACTGCATTTTCTAAAATCTGTCAATCTGTCTTTCAAATCTTTCATCTTAACTTCTTTATTAACATATGGCTGCAACACTTACACCTATTAACATATTCTGATAACACTCTTCAAGAAGCAGTTGAAGTAAAACCTGCACTGTTCTGTTGTTGGTGGTGGAAACAACAAAATAATATAAATATAAGTAGGCCTGTTTCACTCCTATGTGTAAGCATTTCATCTGGAGTGAAAATGAAGTTTAAATCTAAAATATATTTAGTTTATAGTTGCTCACTGAACTAGTAGATTGAAACATGCACAACACTGTAGAATAGAAAGACAGTATAGCCAAGTGTTTTAAGAGTGATGCAAAACAGCACAAACATTACATGAGACAATAGACAAGTGACATTCACCACTAACAACATGATGGGACAGATATTGCGCCTATTGACATTGCTGTCTTCTTTTCAAGATACAAAATTTTGCCTCTTGTGTATTTCAGATGACATTACATGATTCAATGCCAGTTGTGCTCATTAACAGGGGAATCTGCAACCACTTGGTTGCATTGCTTTTCCAGACTGCTCATTATTCTGAATCTGGCATGTCTGTCGTCCCTCCTGTCCTTTCATGCACACAGACAGAACAGAAGTGGCATAAACCACCAACAATGGTTTGTCTTATTTCATTATTTAATGTTAGTTAATGTATCACAGTCACTTTACTAACACCATCTTTTAAATTAATAGGGGGTGAAGCCTGGACCCGTGGATGCCATGGTTGTCCTAAAGCCAAAACCAGGTGCTACTACAGCCAGTGGAGTTAGGTATGTAGTACCAAATTTAATAGGCAGATTACAGTGTGTGGTTAAAAATATATATGCTTTTGATCATCTGATAAGACGATCTGATCTGTTCTCTTCAAAATTTAATTTAGCTTTGTTGTACTTCAGATTAGTGTTGTCAAAAAAATTGATATATCGATACGTATCGATACTGAACATTCTGAAACGGTACAATACTCGTTTCCCTTAAGTATCGATTCTTTTTACATAAAATGCGCTTTCGTTTGACCCACCCAAGCTGCCGTAATGCACAGGACAGTTTGTAATGCTAATATGGCAGCTTAAGCAAACGCAGTGCTGTTGGATTCGAAGCAGATACAGATGGAAAACTGAAGGACTTGAACAAGCCCGTTTGCAAGCGGTGCTTTTGGAACATTTCAACGAAGGGCGCTAAAGCCTGGTTGAGTGACCATAGCGCTCGACTCCGCGCGCACCTCGTGCGAACCTCCGCGAGCGGTGGAGGCTTTATACTTTCCGCTTTGCAGTGTTGTCCGAAACTATATGTGGTAGTATAAAAGAAACACCCCTCAAAACAGGGGAATGAACACTTACCTGACGAATTTTAATGCTGCTTTGTGTTTCAGGTTTGAAAAGTGCTGCAATTTAGGCTAAAGTACTTGAAAATGTTGAAATTGTAACTACTTCATTTCACAACAAATATCTGTCTGACTGAACAGTTTTCATGTATTACGTTAACAAATACGAGCATCTTGTAATTCCAGGATGAAACATGAGAGAACGTGAAGACGTTAAGATTGGGCGTTTTGAAAATAAACAACCATTAAATAATGTGATTAAAAGCACAATATTTCGAATCATTTCGAGTATATGTATAAATATTTAACTTAATTAAGTTTAACGTGCTGGGAAATATTGGTACAAGCGCTTGAATTGAACCCTGCAAACATGACTTTGTTCATTGCGCTGAGGCGCGGCGCGTGCGAAGTTACAAAATTCGAGAGGTGCACGACCTCGCGTGCGCCGCGCTTCAGCGCGATGAACAAAGTCATGTTTGCAGGGTCTATACACCTTGTGGAATTCAAACACTTGTATGTCACTTTCAAGGTCCATTTCAATATTTCCCAGCACGAGCAAAGACACTTTGTCAGATGTTCAAAAGACGTCCACTGAAAAGCCAGAATGAAAGTTTTAGTGACGTCTTTTTTAAACGTCTATTACTGCCGTTCAGTTGCAGTTTTTGCACGTCCTGACATCCAATAAAGGTCCTAGTCAAACGTTCAGATAGAAAACTCGTCATAGACGTTCATGTTAAGTTAAAAGGTTAAGGTCCTAGTCACACTGTCAGATTTTGAACGTCCACCAGACATGCAAAAAAGGGTCTGGACTGACCGACGTGATACAGACTTGATTTTAACGTCTTTCTGACGTCGCATGTTTGTTGGGATAAGTTAAATATTTATACATGTACTTGAAATTATTCGCTTTATCATCACATTATTTAATGGTTGTTTATTTTCAAAACACCCAATCGTAACGTCTTCACGTTCTCTCATGTTTCATCCTGGAATTGCAAGATGCTCGTATTTGTTAACACAAAATAACTGTTCAGTCAGACAGATATTTGTTGTGAAATGAAGTTACAATTTCAAGCATTTTCCAACACCTTTTGTGGCCTTGTCACAGTCACACCTTATTGAAGAGGCACCAAGATCCAAAAGTGCTACACCTGAGTGGCATTCACTTAGGAGAGAAAGAGTAACTGCCTCACATTTCAGAGAGGTGAGCCACGTTAGAGGTCCAGGTGCTGCAGAAAGGATAATCCGAGGGACACGACAAACAGCACATGTGAAGAGGGGACTTGAAATGGAAACAGAGGCCTTAAAGGACTGTGCAGTTCTGAAAAACTTGAACTTAACCAAGTGTGGGCTAGTGATTCATCCAGATGCCTCTTGGCTGGGTGCATCACCTGATGGACTTGTATATGACCCACTTGAGCGTCCATCATTTGGGCTTGTTGAAATCAAGTGCCCAAATGCACAAAGCTATGTAGACTGCAAATTCCTCAAAGTGGCACAAGGCCTACACAAAATGAAGGAGAGCCATTGTTATTATTGGCAAATCCAGTTCCAGTTATTGATTACTGGTATGCAGTGGTGTGATTTAGTTATCTGTGCCCATGATGATATCTTTATGCAGCGAGTTTACAGAGATAGCAGTGTATTAGAAGAGGTGAAAAGGAGGTGTGACATGTTTTTCTTTAACACTTACATGCCAAAATACCTCTCTATGCCCAAGCAATAGAAAATCATAATGAAGACATGAACTCATGAACAATTAAAACAATTTCAATTTATTCTGTCAATTGTATTACTATTGTATTTGTTTCATTTTTTACAAATACAGTAAAAGTTAAGAAATACATAATGTTGTATTGTGTTGTCAATTTTACATATAAAAGGGAAAGCATTTTATACAATTAATCATATTGCACTGTACCTTAACATTGCAGCCAATATTTACAGACTAGCATGACCTAAAGCAGGGGTCGGCAACCTTTTTGACTCGGAGCCACAAAAGCAAAAATAATTGGAAATTTATTTCAGTGACGATGACATGTCACTCAAGCGAACCGAAACTAAATACCGGACATTTGTGAAATTCCACCCGAACATTTTTTTAAGTCTCAAAAATAATATACGGTAATTAAATACTCATTAATTTTATTCAAAAGCTGAGCCGCATCAGAGGGATCAAAGAGCTGCATGCGGCTCCAGAGCGGCGGGTTGCCGACCCCTGACCTTAAAGGGATCATTTTAAGGTTAGAGAAAAAAATAAATAAATAAATCGCCGTAATTCACATTACATCATCTGTCTAATTCTGGATTGAGATTAGCCATTGTTTGCCCAGGCTTTTACCAAGGGGCCATTTTGATAATTCACCAAAAGACAGGCAACAGTAAAAATTTGGTTTATGCTCCCTGTGATTGAAAGGGGGATCACTGTGCTGAATATTTTATGTTCTTTGACTCTGCGAATCACACGCTCAACATGGACTCTCAGTCTTGCAATGGACTGTGACGTTCTGATCTCTGACCTAGACAGTTGAGCTCTCTTTGACAGAAACGTGGGTATGTGGACTTTGCATGGAACGCAGTCTTCAACAAGGAAACCCTTGTCCACCATGATGGCCATAGATGGGTCAAGGAGGGCCACAATGCCAGACTGCTTTAAGATCTCTTTATCACTGATAGCACCTTGATAAAGAGAAGACACAAAGGTCACTGCGCCATGAGGGGCTATCCCAAGCAACCATTTGAATGTACAGTGTGATTTATAAGTGGAAAACACTTCACTCTGAAGGAGAAGGGAATTTGGAGTTTGACATCTCAGTTCTGTGGAATCTAAAATTATTTGAGTGTCAGCGTAGTCCTGAAACACATCTGGGAGGTGAGTTTTCACAGTGTCCACATCTAACCAAACATAAACAGCTCCCAATACAGTATAAAGGAAGTTGGCCCAGGTGTTAATACGACTAACAGTTGACCGATGGATTCTAAATCTATGGGCCAAATCCTTTTGCATCAGTCCCAATGACGGGTAGTACATGAAGAGAAAAATCTCATCAATTGCTTGAAGAACCTGGGGAAAAAATACATTATCCTATTGTCATATTACATTATGACTATCAAAACTTATTTTGATGTAAAGATTAATTTGAAAATGATGACATAACATGCTTTGTATGGACAACAGGAAAACATTTACCGTTGTACTGGCAGAGTGAGGGACCTGATCAGTCTTCTCAACAGTCCGTGCTCTTGTAACCCGTATGATGATGTGGGTGGCTGGCTCTATTTGCTTCCAAAAGCCCATCACGTGGGCATGGTTTGCAAATCTGTGGAATATAAAAGTTATATAATCGCTATTTCATTCACAATGTATTTCAGACACCAGAGAAGGCCCATCCATATACTGTGTCCTGCCATATTTTGTATTTACCTGGTAAAGAATCGTATGTCGTCATCAGAGGCAGAAAACCGCTCCAAACAGAACTTGCTGCTGACAGTTAAGTCTTCGATTTGTTTTCGGAGCCTTGATATCTCCTCGCGTAGCTCTTCATTTTCATTGAGGGAGAGATCAAGCGCAGCAGGCTCATTACTGACGCAGTAGTCATGTTCATGACACGGTAAGGGGTCATCATCATCATGGTCAGTCTGCATCTCTGTTAGATCAGTGTTGGGTGGACGCTCTGTTCTTTCCCATACTCCAGATCATGGAGTTGGAATAGTATAGTTATTCCATTGAAATAGCACAGGAAAAGCTCCAGGTCGCAGTCGTCATCGTCCAGCAGGAGTGGGAGGTTCGAGCAGATCAGCAGCGATAAAATGTCGCAAACACACTCGAGAAGTACTCGTGACGATAAAATGATCTTTCCTGATCTTAACCACCCATTGTTTCTGCAGTTCTGAGTCCTTTGGAAAGGTGTGGAAGCTCAGGTAGGAATTACACCTTGTCGATGCTGTGCAGAATGGCACACAGCAGTGGTGGTTGGACCTGCTGTCTGTACGTTGTTGAAACGATACTTTTTTTTGTTTACCCGTCATGTTTAGGACACGTAAACGGACAGGAGATGAAGCAAACATCATCATCAAGGTTGGCAAGCTATCAAAACATACCAACTCAAAGGGTTAACATGATATCAGGCTCATGGGACAAAAATGATGGGAAACAAACACAAGTTGTAATATCCACAACATTAACATTTTCTTAATCCAAAATCGGCGCTCTGAACCAAACCTCGTCTTTATCAAGTCTAAACTAAACTTATAAAGGAGCAGCAGCAATAACTAAGCATTATATACCAGCCAAAGATAGAAGCTGTAGGTGGTTAGCGCCTAAGGCCAAGAAGCTACAGGGGCTAGCTAAGCAAACTAAAAGGCACAGGTGGTTAGAGAGCAAAGCTAAAGGTTGCACTCCAGTTATGTAGCTTAACTAAATCCCCAACCCATAAAACTCCGTATACAAGTGAAACATACCTGCTATAACCCCGTCAAAACTACTAATGACTCAGTTCTGCTCCCACAATAGTACTGCACCAGGAGGCGCCTCGTCTGGGCCTCTCCCTCGCTATAAGAGCAGGACTAAACACTTAGTACTGGACACTAGTCTCACATTTAAAAGCAGAATACATGAGTAAAAATGCACCGTACCTTACAACAGCGAACACTCCGTAAAGTCGAGCTCACGCTCCAACCCTGTCGTCCCGTTGTGCTGCTTAGCTTAGCCACGCTATTGCTGCAAGGACCCCATGGTGCCCTTATCACATGCCTGATTACAGGCACACTGCAGCCTGTAACTACCTCACTCCTCCCATACCAACAAATCTGTGGAGGGAGCTAAAGATCAGGGTGATGGCAAGGAGACCCTCCAACCTCCAAAGAGTTGGAGCTCATCACTAAAGATGAATGGACAAAAATACCAGTGGAGACATGCAAAAAGCTGGTCAGCAATTACAGGAAGCGTTTGATTGCTGTAAATAAAGGCTTTTCTATTAATTATTGAGAAGGGTCTGAATAATTTTGGACATGCTACTTTTTGTTCAAATGTGAATAAAAGCTGAGAATTTTTTTTTCCCCACAATGATGCCTCTTGTACATCATCATCGTATTATCTCCTGGGAGATTTCCAGTCAAAAATATAATTTCTGGTTAAATAAAAGTAAATTTAAGTCAAAATTTGACAGGGGTATGACTGTATATATATATATATATACACACACACACACACATCATGAAAGCACGTATTTGTAAGGTACTTAGATGTATTTATGATACATATGTGAAACAAAAGTTAATATACTTTGCTAAAAGGTAAAAACATGTTTTTACTTTTTGTTCTTTCTGCATGTTTAGGGGTTAGTGATGTATTGTGTATTACAATACAATGTAGTATACTAATTCAAATGTTTTATGGAAGTTGTTTTAAGTTTCTTATATTTTAGCCTGTAGCAACAAGGAACACAAAAAATTCCAAGTCCAGCATTATGTCTGCACATACCGCTTCAGTCAGGATCACTTGAAACTTTTGTTCCATTCTGTCAGGGCATCAGGTAGAAATTTCACATTATAATTAGTCTTTTCAGTCCGTGAGCCAGAGCGGATATTGGTACCATCTGGGTGGGCATTCTAGTAGAGAATATACATCACTTGTTTACAATATTATAGACCTCTTCAGACACCTATGCATTTGTTTTTATAGCCTACCTGTGGAAGAAACATGGTTATACAGTTATTACCATACTTACATTTCATAGCCTGTGAGGAAACATGGTTATACAGTTTCCATACTTACCCTCAGAAGATGTGTCTTTGATGACTATGAGTGTCCTCATTAAATATCTCTGTAATCTAAGTGTGCAAATGTTTTAGATTTTTTTAGGAGGCTGGAATAACAGTCCCACTGCAGGGCAGTTCCAGGGCGTTTTCCATCGTCTGATGGTGCGCTGTGGTGTCTCACCAAGTGCGTCGGGCAACGTGGCAGCACAAGATGAGACTGTATCACTATCAGCTGCAGACATGCACTCTGCTTTAATGGTAGAAGAAGAGCTCCCGTCCCCATCTGCAAACATTTCTGCAGTCATATGTGACCACAGTTACCTGCCCACCTGCTTTGGTGGTCTTGTGGACTATGCCCTGGTCTACATTTCAGGGTTTGTTGTCTGAAAAATTCTGAAAAAACTGTCCCGTGAGGTGTGCCGTGCAAGCCTTGTCAAAGCTGCTGTACCCTCATCCTTTGACCAGATCTACCACCTGCCTCAACTTAAAAACAATGGTGGTCTGATGATCCCCTCAGATGGAACAGTGAAGGTGGTCAGAGCAGCAGAGCGTGTGATACGCCAAAAATCAACAGGTGTCAGTGTGTCCTTTGTCAACCAGTTCGTTCGGGCTGAGATTGGTTCTGAAGATGTGTTTTTACTCGGGGAGCACTTTGCCGAAACCCAATTCGAAATCGAGAACCATAATTTCATGCTCCTGTCATTTGTTGTCTCTGTATTTCACAATTTAAGGCTGCACTACATCGCAAAATTAACTACCCTGGAGATACAGAGTGCCAGCACACGCAAGAAATTGTGCAAAACAGTTATTTTTTCAAATAATGTATCATGAATGGAATGTTCTTGGGGAGGAGCTTATAGAATATAATGGGGTGTAACTAGGCAGAGGGGGGACGAGCCTGGGAGAGCAGGCTCGTAATGTATGTGATGACGGGATCTACGTGACTTTGCAGTCACCGATCTTTAAACTCTGATTAAGAGGACTCAATTTAATACTGTTTTATTTCTTTCCATGAACGCACGTTGTAAATATGTATATAGCTGTAGGTGTCTCAAATAAATGTGCAAAGGAAAATTGCACAGTAGGGGGCGAGAACGAGTCCAGAGATAGTTTGTGAGGTAGAAATCAGCTCAGCTGTTCCAGAGTCTGATGCACAGTCTGTCAGAGCTACAATCCCGGCAGCAGACTCATCTGGATTCTCCATGAAATCAAACATTTTGATGGTGATCCCACATTCTGGACTGAAATATTGAACAGCGAGGGGAAACATCTTCCTGTTGCTTTTATTTGATGCGTCTGTGTGTAATGAGAATGGTCAGGATTTATCTGATGTTAGGGCCTTCACAACGTCACTCACTGCCTTTGGAGCAAGGACATCTTTAACCACTGCCTCTGCCTTTGTTCTCCCTAAATTTTGAATCTGAAAGAATATTTTGAAAGAATATTTTGATGCAGTTTATGTGCACAGTCAGCACTGTTGTAACTGAGGTTGTGACTGTGTGGTGCTGCGGTAACCTGGAGAGAATGAGTGAGATGACAAATTCTTAATTAAATTGAATCAGACCATTCAAACAGTTAAACAGAGGTTTAGATTTAATCTATTGACATGATTTGTTCTTTCAATAGTAGTTTCATTAGGAAACTGAATCACTAATAACAATGTTCTGTACCATATCAGTGTCAATATTTTACAAACCTTTCAATTTGCCTTAAATTCATCTTAATTTACCTTAAATGATGCTATTCAGTCATCAATGTGCCTTTTCCCACTCACATTTGCATCTCTACATAAGCTTTCGTTTCTGGGGACATGGTGGAGTGTGTAGCAGAAGACATTTTTTTGTGGGACGGGTGTGTGGCGTGACGTCTGTTGCTAGGAAACGGTGATGGCAGCGCCAGCAGGTCCGTAGCAGGCCGGGGGTCCTAAGAGGATCCACCACCATTTTGCTGGCCTTAGTATTTCCTGTTTTTTTATTTCATGCTGAATTGTTACATTTATTGGTGATGTGTGTGTGACAGAGATGAGTATTGGACACTTGAAAATACTCCTCTGGGCTGACGCCGGTCACCATGCCAATGACAACAATTTACACAGAAGAACAATTTAGACCTGTAAGGGATAATGTCCATTTTGGTGTAGGCATATCCGGTTAGGCAGGAGGTGGCTGGCCCAGGATGGATCTCTGGAAAAGGCTTGTCTCTCCTCATCTGTGTTCCTCGAGAAAATAAAACAGAGAAAATTAGCTCTGTATAAGGACATACACAGGACAGATGATATTATAAACATTTCTGGAGTGTGGCAGCAACTCCGGCATTAAGTCAGGTATTCATCAGTGGCCCTGTGCCTGCAGGGGGCTGCAATATGTTCTCAAGGCTACTGGCATTAAATGTTTGGCTGCAGAAAACCTGCAGGTCAAATGGACTGAACTTCATTGACAACTTCAATCTGTTTTTTGGGAAGAGAGAATTCTTCAATCGGACTGCAAACTAACAAGAGGGGTGTCAATCTCCTGTCAGAAAACTTTATTTTATCTCTGTGTAACTTCTCTGTTTCAACTGGTGAAGAAACGTCAGCGTTAACACCCAAGGACACCGTCGCCACTACAGAGACACAACATCCTCCCTCCACAGAGGATGCGGAGTAATTAGATGGGAGCCATGTGCTGTATCAGCTGCCAGAAACACCACAACCGAATAGACAATCCACACCATCCTCCACCTCATCATCACCTCACCTGAACTTCCCAGAAACCATGGAGAAGCTTGTATCTGTAGGGACAAGACTGACACTTTCACTGTCAGCGAGTCCTCAGGTACAGCGGCAAATCACCTCAACTTCTCCCCCACAGTCCTTAATAAACAAATCTCCCCCACAACCTCAAAGTAAAAAACAAGCTCATAATCCACCAAATAGACAGCTCCGCTCGCGAGCTCATCACCAGCAGGAGCTCCACCCACCCTCCACCACCGTAAAGGAAAATTTACATCTTTTGGGTCCGTGCTGCTACAGTGTTGATATCAGCGGTACATATTTTCAAAACAAGCATGGACCCTGTGTCCCAATTATCTCTCCCATTCCAGTTCTGATCAGAAGCAGAAAGAACAAGGAGTTTAGGTCAGATACTGTGAATACATCCAACCTACAGTATGTTGGAAGTATCTCAGTCTCTGAACCAAAATGTACAGGTTATTAAGTTAGCTCTACTAAATGTCAGATCTATTACAAACAAGTCTTATCTAATTAATGATTTAACTACATCTTATGGGCTTGATTTCATGCTTTTAACAGAGACATGGTTAAATTCATATAGTGCTGATATTGTGCTAACTGAGTCGGCTCCACCAAACTTTAACTTTTTAAATGTTTCTCACAATGGCAAGAAAGGGGGAGGTGTAGCAATGCTGTTTAATGATACTTTCCAATGCAAACAGTTACCACTTGGTGATTTCACATCTTTTGAATATTTGAGTAAAATATTAAAAGGGGTTTCACAGATATGTTATCTTTTATTTCTACTGAATTTGATCATTTTGTTATTGCTGGTGATTTTAACATTCATATTGATAATCCCAATGATAGTTATGCCAAAGAATTCTATGATGTACTTGAATCTTTTGAACTTTCTCAGCATGTGTCTGCAAGCACACACTGCCATGGTCACACTTTGGATGTGGTTATCTCAAAGGGTCTTAACATTTCAGCCTGTATTAAGGATGTTGCATTGTCTGATCACTACTGTGTATTTTTTGAAATGTGGATTTCAATCCATAGCAATGCCAGGTAGGTTAGGTTAAAGAAAAGACAGATAAATGAAAGGACAGCTGCACTTTATGTTACCAAAGTGTGCTCTGCACCTTGCCAACTATCAGGCTCTGTTGATACTCTGCTGGATAGTTTCAACTCAAAAACTGCCAGTATTTTGGATCAGATTGCACCAGTTAAGAGTTAAAACCATGCAATGTAAGCAGAAAGCTCCATGGAGAAATGATCCTGCAGTTCAGCACCAAAAAAGAGAATGCAGAAAGGCTGAGCTCAGATGGCGTAAAACCAACCTTCACGTATATAAAGAGATTTTCAAAGATAGGCTGCGTGATTACAATAAAATAATGTGCAAAGTTAGACAATCCTTCTTCTCTAGCATTATTAACAATAGCAAAGTTCTTTTCACTATGGTTGACAGACTAACAAACCCACCTACATATATGACCCCTGAGCTAGTTTCAATTGAGAGATGTAATGAGTTTGCAAAATTCTTTAATACTAAAATCCACAATATCAGACATGCCATCTGTACGCCTACATCCACCAACGAGCCAATTGTCTCTCCACAACCACGCAAAATGTTCAACATATGCCAGTTTAGTACTATTAATGAAGAAGGTTTAATTGATACAGTGAGTCATCTCAAATCATCCACTTGCAGCCTTGATAATGGTAATGACCAACCAAGTTTTTAAAGAATGTCTTTTCCGCAATATCAATGAACATTCTTCAAATAGTAAATTCTTCACTCATGTCAGGTGTATTTCCGAGTGCATTAAAAACTGCAGTTGTGAAGCCTCTCTTGAAAAAGAAATCTCTAGACAAAGCTTGTTGAATAATTATAGACCAATTTTTAATCTACCGTTCATTGGAAAAATAATAGAAAAAATTGTCTTCAAGCTAATTATGCACTTTCTGTCCACAAATAGCTGTCTAGACCAATTTCAGTCTGGCTTCCAACCTAATCATAGTACTGAGACTGCACTCATTAGGGTTATCAATGACATTCGGCTAAATACAGACTCAGGAAACATGTCTGTTCTACTACTGCTCGATCTCAGCGCTGCCTTTGACACCATTGACCACAAAATTCTCATAGATAGACTTGAGAACTGGGTTGGACTCTCAGGAACTGTCCTAAAATGGTTCAGTTCATACCTTCAAGAAAGGAATTTCTTTGTGGAAAAGGAGGGTAATGTTTCTGAGATATCTTGATATATATAAGATATATAATGGGATATCTTGATATATATAAGATATATAATGAGATATCTTGATATATATAAGATATATAATGAGATATCTTGATATATAAAAGATATATAATGAGATATTGTGACCAGCGGGTTGAGCAACTGGAAAGGAAGCAATCACGCCAAGTCTCAGGGAAAAAGGATGGTTTAATAGAAAGTGTGCAAACCAAAACCCGTGCAAAAGATCCAAATTAAGGATATAATGACCAGCGGTCAACTGGTACAAAGACAAGACATATATAGGCAAACAAACGACCCTCAGGTGAGACGGATCACGGGCTCCGCCCACCTGAGGGACGCACATGACGTCACCAAACAACAACAACAACAGCCGCTGTGGACGGACAATATATAAGATATATAATGAGATATCTTGATATATATATAAGATATATAATTAGATATCTTGATATATATAAGATATATAATGAGATATATTGATATATATAAGATACATAATTAGATATCTTGATATATATAAGATATATAATGGGATATATTGATATATATAAGATATATAATGACATATCTTGATATATATATAAGATACATAATTAGATATCTTGATATATATAAGATATATAATGGGATATATTGATATATATAAGACAGGGGTACTCAAATAGAAATGATGGCGGGCCACATTTTTTTTTTCTATCACTGAAGGGGCCGGTTAGGGTTTGGCGGCTGTGAACGTAAAACGTAAACTGTAGACGGGGGGGGGGTGGCGAACGCATTTGGGCGTCTACTACGTGTTTGTTGTTGCCATAAAGGCAATCCTCGGCAGCGTCTTGAGATCGCGGTGCGCGATTTCAAAAAAAGCGGATAGCGCGATTGAAAAAAAAGATTCCTAAAAAAAACACTTTTCAAAACTACTCGCGGGCCAGAAATAGGCCCGTGGGCCACTATTTGAGTATGGGGGATATAAGATATATAATGGGATATATTGATATATATAAGATATATAATGAGATATATTGATATATATATAAGATATATAATGGGATATATTGATATATATATAAGATATATAATGAGATATATTGATATATATAAGATATATTATGGGATATACTGATATATATAAGATATATAATGAGATATATTGATATATATATATATAAGATATATAATGAGATATCTTGATATATATAAGATATATAATGGGATATATTGATATATATAAGATATATAATGAGATATATTGATATATATATATGATATATAATATAAGATATATTATGGGATATCTTACCACAGCTATGCAGATGACACTCAGATCTACATGGCTCTCTGCCCAAACAACTACGGTCCCCTAGACTCACTGAGTACATAAACAAGTGGATGAAACACAACTTTCTGCAGTTAAATAAAGATCAAACGGAGATTATTTTATTTGGGAACAGCAAAGACACAGACTAGCTGCCTATCTAGATTCGAGAGCCCTAAAATCTAAAGAACTAGTACGTAACCTTGGTGTACTAACGGACTCTGATCTCACCTTTAGCAGTCATGTCAAAGCCATCACCAAATCAGCTTTCTATCACCTCAAAAACATCAACAAATTTAGAGATTTTCTGGCTAAAGCAGACCTGGAGAAACTCATCCACGCTTTTGTTTCTAGTAGGATTGATTATTGTAATGGGCTCCTAACTGGACTCCCAAAAAAAAAACAAGTAAACAGCTTCAGCTGATTCAAATCGCAGCTGCCAGAGTTCTCACTAGGAGTAAAAGAAGGTAGCACATCACTCCCATCCTTAAATCCTTACACTGGATACCCGTATGTTACAGGATAGACTTTAAGGTAATATTACTGGTTTATAAATGTCTTAATGGTGCAGGACCAGTATATTTATTGGATGTGCTCCAACAATATGAGCCGAGCAGAACTCTCAGATCATTAGGAACTGGTCAGTTAGTGCAGCCTAAGGTAAAGAGGCGGCGTTTAGCTACTACGCTGCTCAGAAATGGAACCGGTTGTCAGAGAGCATTAGAAGAACCCCAACACTAGATACTTTTAAATCCAGACTGAAAGCCTTCATGTTTGAGCAGGCCTTCAGCTCAGTTTAATTACCTTTACTCTGTAACGGCACTTTTATCTTCATTAATTTAACTTCCTTTAAATCTACTGTTTTAATCATGCTTGCTATTTTAGATTTTATTATGTTTGTTTCTTTTTTGTTTAATTTTAATTTTTTATTTTTATCTTCTTATCTTTGCTCCCTCTTTAGATCTGCTTTTAGTTAAACTAAACTTTGTCTCTCTCCTCAGCAGAAACTTATTGCAGAGGTTGTGATTTCTCTCCTGGTACGTGTATACACAGGCGATGCCAAGATCAGGGGGCGACGCCAGGATCAGGGGATCTAACTCTACAAGGGTCGAGAGGTTTGGCGGTCAAACTCCACGGGGGGGTATACAGTGTCGTGGAAATTTTCTACTAAATGGATGAGGACTCAGACGTGGTTAAATGATTAATTTATTACAAAAATATAAATATATATATATATAGGACAAAGACAGAAACAAGACAGACATAGACATGAGAGTCTCATTCAAGCATGACAACTCTGAAGGCAGGGGGGCAGTCCCCCTGCTTATATACAATCTTAAACACAATTCAGCAGTTCTAACAGCAGGTTATCTTTAGCACAGCATGTTCCAAAACATAAGCGTCCAGCAGGCTACTTTGTCTCACATGTGTGTATCTCCTAATATGGACTTCCCTAGAGTTAGCGGAAGCAACTGATGTATCAGTTGAACACAGAGAAAGCTAAATGACCCAAGACTAGTAGCCTAGTGACTACCAGTTAACAGAGTGCTCTTACGCTCAGCACTCTCCCTGACCTGGGTCACAGTATAGCACACATGCATAATATGAACTGAACATAAGTACATGATTACACTGAAACACACTACTTCATTATTGTAGTCCTTCTGCTTAGTCAGAATGGACATGTCCAAAATCATAAAGTTCATAATGATCTCTTATAATAACTAAACATGATCTAATCAATGATGATTAGTCAATAATCAATCATTTCTGTCACAACAGGTGGCACCATTGGTGGTTACCAGGCAGGGTAACTGAGTGATTGGGAGTTGCACCCTCGGCTGGGAGTCGAGCACCAGGTGGCCGCGCATAACTGTGGGCCGACGAGCACACAGTTCGCAGACAACCAGTGAGAGTGAAGGTCGCACTCTGTGTCAGTGTTTGTTGTATGAGAGAGCGTGGATCTTATTTACTTTTTTATTATCTTATTTACTTTACTTTTTTACATTTTATGTTATTTTATTCTATTTTTTAATGTGATTAATTTCTTTTAAATCTATTGTTTTTACATTTTTCTGTGTATTCTTTTCATTTGTAAAGCACTTTGAATGACTGTTGTGTATGAAAGGTGCTATATAAATAAACTTGCCTTGCCTTGCTCTGCCTAAGTAAAATTATTACAGCCTAGATAAAAAGGCAGAACCAGAAGGTAACATAGAGTTGGGAGCATTCTGAGACATTGGCATCCATCCACTGGACTGTCAACAAACTTGAGTGACCACGAGCAATGACAGGATAACAGCACCAGCGCCCCAGTCTACCATAAAACCCTTCGTCTAAGAACCCCTGGATCTACACCTTTATCTAAGGGGGGATATTAATTATCAAACGCTAAACTAAATAAGTGGGTTTTCAACCTAGACTTAAAGATTGTGACTGTGTCAGAGTCCCGGACGCATTTTGGATGGTTGTATGACGCCTAGGTTTTTGGCTACTGAGCCAGGTGTAATGGGATAGTCTGCGAGATTAAGCATTAGATTAGGAGGAGAACTTCTGTTTTGTCCTCATTAAGTTGGAGGAAGTTTAGAGGCCTCAATTTTTCCTAAACTGAGCTTGTCATCATGTGGGAGTAGCGTTTCAGGCAAGCCTGCCGGTTCTCGTTTCCGAGAGTAAATATGCACTATTTACTGAAATTTTATTATTCAGAACATTCCTCTATTGTTAGAATTAATATTAGTTATACATTTTTATATATTAGATATTATATTTTATATATTATATATATATTAGACTTGCCTTTATTTAAAAATTCTGTATATTTACATATTTCAGTATAAGAATGTCTAGAAATCCAGTTTGCAATCTGCAATCTAGAAATAAACTGTACCAAAATCATACCATTGCAAGCACTGTTTTTATTATACAATAAAAAAAGAACAATAATAAAATGACAATTCTGGCATCCACATCTGAAGCTGTGGAATTGATGTGGACGGTGCTCACGGCTTGAGGGCGGGCAGTTTGAGGGCGGGCAGTTTGGTGCTAGGCGACAGGGCCGGGAGGGGCGGAGAAAGGCCTTGGCCACGAAGCTTCAGCCTCTCGATCTTGGGTCGCCGTAACTGGATCTTCTGCTCGGTCTTGTCCTCCGAGGTCAGCTGCGTAACTGCCCTCTCTGCCATTGCTGTGGTCACAGGGTGACAACGAATCAAAAAGTAAGATACTGGAAGGGGGGAGTTTTTATATAAGCAGCCTTTGACTGTTACGCTGCTAATAATACAGCCATATAAATAGCACCTTCCAGTGTTGAAAAGACATCCTTGAATTATGCCGCTAATACAAAGTATGAGAAAGTCTTAGTATGTGTAGGATGAGAGAAATGTTAGTTGTAAGAACTACATTGGTCATAACAAAGCAGCTGTCTGCCCCCATTTTTTTCCACTTACTCTTGCGTATAGAAGGTGAAGTCACTCCTGGAGTTACTGATTCCTGGTCTTTAGGCCCATGCGGTTCATGAAGCCCATTAAAGACCAGTCATCTCTGGTAGGGGAGGTGTTGTGCTGCAGGCTCTTAAGGGGGACCCCGTTGGCTTCATTCTGCTGCAATGTGGTCAACCTCGTGGTCTCTGTCTCCTCCACCTTCTGCTGCAGTGTGATGGACATTGTGGTCTTTTTCTCCTCCACCTTCTGCTGCAGTGTGGTGGACTTTGTGGTGTCTTTCTCTTCTCCCTGATTGGGAACAACAATGATGGAGCAGTCAGTGGCTGAAGTGGTCTTGCTGTGTGACTTTGGAAAGGGCCGCGTCCTGATGCGTCGGACCAACTGATTCTGGAGATTTTTTCTCAGTCTGTTCTTCAATTTTCTTGTGAAGGCCACGATCTTGGAAATATTTGGCCTACCCCGAACAGCTCGGTTTGAGAGATGCAGTTGCTTCGAGCATATTGGAAGCTCTCCTGCCGGAGAGGGTGTAGCTCTCTCCTGTGCTGTGTTTTTTTGAGTGCTCTCCTCATGCATGCCTCCCAGTCCAGGTGAGTCCTTTACCGCACAAGTTCTCCATGATGTTGGTGTCTGCAGGTTCTTGACTTTTTTGTCACCTGAGTCACCTTTACTTGGTTTGGGTCCAAGCTCATGGAAAACCTGGATGGACTGCGCCAATTGTTGAACAAGTTTCTTTCTACTTGTCTGGCTCACCTCAGTGGACCCAGCGTTTGTGGCAGCGGATGTTCCTGAGGTGACCTGTTTCCTGTTTTTTCCCTTTCCCTGGATGGTCCTGGCAACAGCCTGTTCAGCATCTGCCCTCTTTTTTTTACTCTCATTCTTATTATTGGCACCTTTCTCTTTCTTTCTCTTACTAATCTGCCTCTTCCCTGCATCTTTCCTCTCATGTTCTACTGGACTCTTACTCTCACATCTCAAATCTTCTCTGTTGTTCTCTTGGCTGCTGGCCTTCCTCTTCCTCTTGCTGTGTGCATGTGATGATTCAGGGTCTCCCACCATCACTGACGTCTTAGGGACTCCGAGTTCTGTGACGTCCTTTCCTGTGGTCCAGTCATTGTCTTTATGACCTAATCTCTTATGTTGAGGTGAATTGCAGGACCCTTCTTCCTCTATCATCTTTCTGAGTCTGGCTTCAAAGTTCCCAGGATCATACACATCAAAACTTATTTTACGCTTTGCCTGGTCTGTCCTGCTCTCCTCCTGTTTCCTGAGTGGGACAAAAGTGCTCTGTGGGCTGGGCATGGTCTGGAGCTGCTGACTCTGGCCAAAGGCTGAGTGGGGGAGTCCTCCTAGAACCATCAGGTTTGGTTGTGGGTAATTCCCATAATACGTCCACGGAGACACCAGTGGGGGAACCACACCTCCAAATGTTGGGATGTGTCCTATCCAACAGAAATACTGGCATTGTAATATTGTGTTTTCACAAATTTAAGGTGGATGCATTGTTGAATACAAACGTATATACTTTAAAACATTTACATTGAAAGTTAGCATCTTAGGATATGTGTTTCTTAGTCAGTTTTGATCTTTGTAATGTTATTATTAAGGCTTCGTAAGAAATGTTAACCTACCAGCAGCTCTGACAGGATGGACTGGAATGTTCTGGACAGGGTTACCCATGAATAGTCCATTTCCTGTTCACAAATTATATTGATTCTTAAATTATATCCAGTCATCTTACAACAGTTCTCAGGACACTTATTTTTTTTAATAGATAAGAATTACTATTTGCAGGGTTGCCAACTCTCACGCATTGAGCGTGAGACACACGCATTTAACCGTCTTCACACGCTCTCACGCCACACATCCGATTTCTCACGCTGAAAAAAAATCTAGTTTATTTACCTCTGAACAGTCCTGCACGGATCCGTTTTTTGAGACCCGCACCCACCCATATCCGCAGAGTACAGCACCCACCCACCCGCGAACCCGTGGTTCAAAGTTAAATCTGTACCCGCCCGGACCCGTTAATATTTTACCCATTACCCACCCGTACCCGTGAAAAATCACACAAATCGAAAGTATTGCTATAGAGCACTTTATTTTACAATGCGCCTCTGAAAAAACGTCAGTACAACACAAAATAAAATCTAATGTTGCGGTGCAGGAACAGTAGGCTATTCCTATCTAAAAGTAGCAACTGGTAAAACGCAAGAAAATGTATGTAGCCAACCGGTGCCATAACACAATGCAAAACGAGAGGGAACAAATGCCAGTATAACAACTAAATAAAATCGCATAGGTTCACAGTGGTAGTAGTTTCCTATCTGCTGTGGTGGGAGCAGCACGCTAAGTTCTCTCTCCTCATTTTTCTTTGTTCTAGCACGGCCACCCATTTAGCTTTGAAACCACCAAGCAAGCTACAATAAATGCCCGGTACTGCGTTATAACCAGCCTCTGCTCATGTTTCCGCTGGAAAAGAACCGAAGTTTGGGTATTACCCCAGAACGGGTGAAGAGTAAAGTTCAGCCCGCTCTGGCCAACGGAGCTACGGTATAAGTAAGCTCCCCTGAGCTTCGCCACCACCATCGGGAGGCGCTAATCAGGCAAAAGGTAACACTATGTTCATTACGTAGCAAATAAAAGCCTACTAAAAATGACCACATATTCATGTGCTACCCACCCGTATTTAACTTACCCGCCCGCATACCCACCCGTAAAATTGCGGTATGTGTAAAACCCACCCGTTTCAGCATATTACCCGACCCGGTGCAGGACTCTACCTCTGATCCATATGATTCAATGAGTTACTAGTTCGCTCTGGCACCAACCACTGGCGATCGATCGCGATATAATACTTAATTTGTATCCGTTTTACACCCCGCCCGGTGACAATTTAACCCGCCACCCGTCAACAACTTACGTTCGCAACCCCGTCAATAATTTACACTCGACCCCCCCTCCAAGTTCAAATCTCACTCCAAGTGAAGTTCAGAAGTTGGCAATCCTGTATTTGTCATTTTACAAAAGAAGAATACGTGAAATGGAGTCTCACTATACCTGTGTACAAAAGGTGGTTGTCATCAAAACTCATATCGAAAACACAATCTTAATCAAAAGTACAAACTTTTGAGGTGAGAAAGTTCTGTTTGTAGATATACACGTGTGAATAACATTTATATGGCGCGTTTTTGACGCAACAATTGATTTCGAACTAAATGTAGGCTTACTGTTGTCATAGTAATTTATCAACAGAACAGTGCTCAAGTGTTCTATTGATTAATTACCATGGCAACAGTAAGCCTACATTTAGTTCGAAATCATTTTTTGTTACAAAATAAATGAAGAAAATTCAAGACATTCATAATGAATATGCTTTAATACGGACTGTGTCTTCCGCCAAAAAGTAGTTCCACAACAAGTGAACTGAACAGTTCCCTGGCCTACCTAAAAAATAAAATAATGATTAACTACAAGACAGCTGCTGATACTGTAAAGCTCACCCTTTGTAGTGCAGATAGAGCCATATAACTGCCTAAGTATTAAGTTTAAGCTCAGCCTTTTCAAATGTTCCCAAATTGACCTTAAAGTCATTTTGTAAGAGCCAGTTCATGAAACACTTTGTAGCCCACTTTGTCAAATTCTATTTTGTTCATTTCGAGCCAGTTCCAGTGCGTTCAGTTGTTCTCACAAACGCTAGAACACTTAGAACACTTCTAAACCAATCAGATTGTGAGGTCGGAACTAATTTGTATAAAATCCCTATAGCGCACGGCCTCGAGTGGATTATTCTTTTTATAAAATACAAAATACAATATAACAAAATGCTCCAATGTTTAATGATATGAAGTTGATTTGTGTGTGCAGTAAATAATTCTTATAGTTCTTCTGTGAAGTAGTTAGGGTAGTTTGGTTATGGTTTCCATCTCACGACATTTAAAGAGTAAACAATTAACATTTCTACTGCGCGTGATTTAGAGACTCTGGTGCTCAACCGGTGTGACGCTCTTCTTTGCTGGTACGGCAGTGGTGCTTGACTCTGGGAACCTTATTCTGAGGGGGCGTTTCACTGGCCAATTCCCTATTAAACAAACTAAATAAATTATTCTATAAGAGGAACAGTGAGTAAGTGCACGAGTGAATTGTAAATAGTTTAATATTTGCCCATGTAGCTGGTGATTTTAGTAGACATGGCTGTGTCATTTCTGTTAGCTTGTAGCATCAATATTTTGATAGCTAGCTAACTAGCAAAAATAATTTCAAAGTTACCAACATTGTCAGCTCAAACTGAAAAATGTTTGTAAATTGTTCTTAGACAATATATTAAAACATTGCTTAGCATAATACAATTTTTTTAGCACCCCGTTTAACAAAAATATCCCCTCAATTGTATTTTCATGTTTCACTATGCTTTGACAAGGACTTACAACCAGAAATTGCAATGCTTTGTTTCAGTGTGTTAGTGTATTAGACTGGAGAGACTACCATTAACTTCTGTTGTGACTTCATCATTCCATCTGTAACTAGGAGTTACGTTTATTCTGGCAGCACTTCACGCCACATGTCCCTGCTGTCCATGGTGCTGAAACCTCAACCTCCACAAACAATCTGGCTCTAGTCAGTCATCTTACATCTTACAGTCATCACCACACATTGCACTTCTCCCTGAGATTCTTCTCTCAATACAGCTTGCTTTTGTCCATATCACAGTACGACAATAACACAATCCCTCTCAGGACTTCTCACACCCTCAGGTGTTCTTGAGTCTTTGCATTCTGCCTTTAATGCCCAAGGCTCACAGACATTGGAAAACTACATTTTACATCACATCACAGATGTAATTAACAGCATTTCCATGATCACCTTTAGGTTGACTCTCTGTTGAGGGCCTATATACCAACAAATTTTTATCTTCGAGAGGGACCTCAGCAGTTAGTCTTACTGATCAATGTTGTCAAAACATCACAAAATGTAGCAATTGCTGAATGTACAATGTGTAGAATCATTTTATTCTTGTTATATGAACACGTAGGCTAAACGATTGCATCAGATCAAAGACATACATACCCAGAGATCTTGTCATTATCAACCTCTTCTCCAAATTATGAATATAAAAACATTTATGTTTTAAGTTGAATCAGTCAGCTGATCTAAGGCTGGCTTAATTGGGTAGTGTATGGGGCCTAGGATGTGGTTGTTATGAAAATATTTTTTTCTTCATTATAGCTCTGAACTCTGGAATATTGGTGTGCTGCAGGAAGTAATTCAAGGCTGGTGTCCCTTGTTTTGGAATGTGGTTTTCCTTCTGCAAGTGGTTCGTCATCTGTTCAGGAATTCATGCAGCAAACTGTGGTTGTAGTGGACTGATGCATGTGTGCATTTTCCTGGTGCTTGAAAACAGAACAAATCACACCACCACCACTCCAGACCCAATCAGGGAGGGGTTCAACTCATATATGGGTTTAGCTCATTCAACACATAGATGTTAACATGACAACACTCTGACAACAATATTAGAGAATTAGAGACATACATAAAAGAAGAAGTGATGTGAATGATAAATAATTCTAATCTTATTCTTAAGAGCCCTACACTTCTTGATGGTCAATAATAGTAGTCCAGGACTGTGGAAATACAGCCATAGCAGGGGGGACTTCGGGGTGGTGAGAGGAGCCAGGGCAGTGGGTTGATCCTTCCTCATAACTGGGTAGGCAGGAGGTGGCTGGCTTAGGGGGGATAGCAGGAAAGGCTTGTCTCTCCGCGTCTCAATATTTCTTGGGTAGGAGGGCAGCCAATTGGAAAAGAAACAGGGGCGATTCGCTGTGCATGGGACTATATGTGGGACAGAGGACATTTAAACATTTCTAGAGTGTGACAGCAACTCCAGCATTAAATTATTACAGCCCAGCTAAAAGGGCAGAACCAGAAATTAACACAGACGTGGGAGCATCCTGAGACATTGGCATCCATCCACTACACTGTCAACCAACTGCTAAACTAAATAAGTAAATGTTAAACCTAGACTTAAAGATTGAGACTGTGTCACAGTCCAGTTAGTTGGGGGATCTTATTAGAAAAGGCTCTTCTACTTGCTGTTACCTTATTAATTATTGGAACTAATAAGAAGCCAGCATGTGATCATAGTAGATGTGGGGGTTCATAGTCCAGTAGGATGCCAAGATTTTGGGCTACTGAGCCAGGTGTAATGGGGTAGTCTGCCAGATTTAGCATTAGATCTGGTATTTTCTGTCTTGCGGCCTTTGGGCTCAGAAGGAGAACCTCAGTTTTGTCACTATTAAGTTGGAGGAAGTTTAGCGACATCCAGCAGTTAACATCTCTTACGCAGGCCTCAATTTTTCCTAATGTGGATTTGTCCTCATGTTTGGCTGAAATGCAAAGTTGGGTGTCATCTGCATAGCAGTGAAAATTGACACCATGTTTGCTTATAACTATGCCCAATGGTAGCATATATAACGTAAATAATAGTGGATAATAGAGATGTGAGTTGCCAGGTTATTTTTTTTACTTGAGTTGAAGGTTGCTTTTTTTCTAATTTTTTCAGAGTGAGGTTATGCTTTTGCAATTAATAAAATAATAATTTAAAGGCTTTTAACATATTTTACCCAGGGGTGCCAATATTTCTGGAGGGCGATGTATCAAATATGGGATATTGTCACAATTTGTGACAAAATCATCCTTCAAAAGTTATTCATGTAGATTATTTTCAAAAACCTTTGCTTATGCACATTACATGACTGACTGGTTGGCCCATGAATAATTGTTTACAAGGAAAATAGTGAATCCCTCAAATTATATACTGGATACATTCAACCTAAGACATGTTAACCTGTAACTCACTAATAATGGTTACATGAGTAACACTGAAAGTAAACCAGAAGACAATATGACTCCCTTGCAATTAAAAAACAAAACGATGTTCCTGATTCACTTCTTGTTAAGGCTCCTTATTCTGTCCAGCTGTCTGTGGTCTCTACTCCAGGGAGAAGCACTGGAGACCTACATGATGGAGTGTAAGAAAGAGGCAGAAAAGCAAAATAAAGACCAAACACGGTTCAGTGTTTTTCTGAGAAATGAGTGATGTGTTAGGGTTACACAAATCTCAAAAGATGACACATCAGATGACCTGAAAACGCCATCCGTATTGATGGAAATACCCTTAAACTCTCTGCTTACCCCTGTTTGCTGCAAAACACACACCGAGTAAAAATAAGTAAAAATGCCTTTAGATTTAATTTTACAAAAAACTCACGAATAAGTCTAAATGCAATCAGGCAGGAGGAAGCACTAATATATAATAATAAGCACTAATATAATAATAAGAGGAAGCAAAAATGTTCTGTACTGATGACGCTGTGCTGAATTACCAGAGGACATGATGATGAGTCTGATTAATGAGACAAGCTAGTTAAAACCATTTATAGTGCAGACTCTTAGTTACCTTGATGGCATTTGATATAGAAGAGATGATGTTGCACCACGTGACCAGCGTGAATGGTCCATGTAAGGTTCTCTTTATGTCAAGGAACTTGAAGGTGCAGATCTTCTCTACTGAGAACCCCACAGGTTCATCAGGTCCCTCGTCACACAGCAATATTTCCCTGAGGCATATTAAGTAGCAGTTCTTCATCTTACATCTCATGAGACCTGCCTCATCGTTTTATGAAGTTTGTTGTCTAAAGAGGTACATTCACAAGCACTACACTGGCTAGTGGGGAGCAGTGGATGCACCATTTTTTTCTTGCGTGAGACACAGTAACATTTTGTCAAAGCTACGAGCTAAACAGAAGAACTGCTTTGCTGTTGGCTGGTCAGAGGTCCAACATGCTACTGCACTGGTGTCTTTATACTTTGTTTTCCAAATAGTTGTAAGTAAGTGTGTCATACAGTGGGGAAAATAAGTATTTAGTCAGTCACCAATTGTGCAAGTTCTCCCACTTAAAAAGATGAGAGAGGCCTGTAATTGACATCATAGGTAGACCTCAACTATGAGAGACAAAATGTGAAAAAAAAAATTGAGAAAATCATTTTGTCTGACTTTTAAAGAATTTATTTGCAAATATATTTGCAAACTGTATTTATTGTGTATGTAATGTGTAACAGTGTCCTGTGTCATAACTACATCTCTGCTGTTTGTAACAAACCAAACTGTGAAAATCGGGTAAAGATTCGCAGAGTTGTGATTATTATAGTTATATTATACTCAGGGCTCTCAAGTTTTGAATTCATTTCAGAGTGTGAGAGTGGGTGGCGAACGTAAGTTGTTGAGCGGGGCGGGGGGGGTGGTGAACATTGTTGTTGTATTTCGCGATCGATCGCCAGTGGAGGGCGACATATATATATGGATCAGAGGTAAATAAACTAGATTTTTTTTTTCGCCGTGTGAAATCTGAAGTGTGGCGTGAGAGCGTGTGAAGACGGTAAGATGCGTATGTCACACGCTCAATGCGTGAGACTTGAGAACACTGTTATACTCCTTTTTCAGTACAAATATATGTACTTGGAGCGCAAGGGAGACCCATCCAATATGGCGGCCACCTGTTACGTCAGCGCTAATAGGCGGTGTCAGTCCGTGAAGCGTCTATGTATATTATGTCTATGGCACCATCCACCACTGGACATACAAGCACACACACATTCATGCACACACACTCACACAACTGTTGTTTTGAACATCAAGAGACACACACAGTCACACATGTACAAATGTATTGGCCTTCAAATGTACTTAAGTACTGAAAGTAAAAGTAAAGGCTCTAATATTTAGCACTATGAACTGCATGAAAAACGATGGTAAAGCTAATCAGCTCTTAGGGCGCACTCACACGGGTCATTCACAGTAAAAAAAAAAGTGTCTCTTGGTCTCTGATGGGTTGGCCACCCCTTTTCATCATTTACCTCTTGCCCCATGGCAATATATTTGGCTCATATAATATTGATTTACACTGCTACGCAGATGATACCAGCTCTACTTATCTGGTAAACCAGGCACCTGTTCCCACGCTCATCCCTTTCAAACTGTCTATCTGAAATAAAAACCTGTTTTGCATCTAATTTCCTAAAACTTAATAGTGATAAAACTGAAATGTTGCTCTGTGGTTCATAATCTACAATATCTAAAGTTCACAGTTTCTCCATGCCAATTGAGTCTGGGTGTCATCCTAGATAGCACTTTATACTTTCACTCGCACATCAGTAATATAACCCAGTCTGCATCTTTTCATCTGTGTAACATCAACCGTCTACACCCCTCCCTCACCCCCCATACTGCATCTATACTTGTTCATAGCCTTGTTACCTCCCGTATTGACTACTGCAATTCTCTCCTGTTTGGCCTTCTGTATAAGTCCCTCCATAAGCTTCAGCTGGTTCAGAATACAGCTGCTCGTATTATTTCTAAAACTCCTTCATTCCAACACATTACAACAACTCCACTTCAACAACTCCACTGGCTTCCTGTTAAATATAGAATACATTTCAAAATCTGTCTCTTTACATTCAAGGCCATCCATAATCTTGTCCCCCCATATCTCTCAAATCTTCTCAATATCGCATCTTCCTCCCTCTCGCTCAGATCCTCCTCTTCCACTCATCTCTCTGTGCCTCCTGCTCGTATGAGTACCATGGGAAGCAGCTTTCAGTCGCTCTGCTCCCAAACCCTGGAACTCCCTCCCACCTGACATCCATAAAAATTGATTCTCTTCCTCTTTTTAAATCTAGACTCAAAACTCACCTGTTCAAAATAGCCTATTCCCTGTAATTTACTTTATTGTCTATTGTATGTTTTATGTCCTTTGGTGCGTATTGTGTTCTCTCCCTAATTTGTTTTATTTATTTCTTGTAAAGTGTCCTTGAGTGTTGTGAAAGGCGCTTTTAAATAAAATGTATTATTATTATTATGATGTATACAATGCTAATATCGGAATTATTTTAATATACACAAAGAAGCGGTTTGCTGCGAGATATTGTTAGGTTTCTCATTAAATGGCTTCAATAATATCTAAGTATAATCATGCTCTGGAGCTCTGTTCACTGAATTCCAAACACATGTTCCCATGAAGCTCAGCCAATCAGAATGAGCGCTCCAGGTCCTTCACTAACTCCGCCCCTCACTGTCTCTGCTCTTTGCAGGAGCTGGAGGAGAGCTTCCACATTAGCAGGATGGAGCAGATCGCCTTTGAATTCAATGTGCTGGTGTCTCTAGAGATGGTCCTCTACCTGCCCGAGAGCAGGTCACAACGCACTACCACCTGAGCCTTCCAGTCCCAGCCAGCCCAGCCAGAACTGACGCCCCCTTTGAGTGGGTGTGGTTTTGCAGACCGGCCTCAGGGAGGACTTCAGCACAACACTAAGTGCTTGTGGGTTAAATTGAACATTTGTTCTTGCTTTTTGTGTTTGTTTTTGGGTCTTATGCGAGGGTAATTAAATGACAGTAATATTAGCTAAAGCACTTAAATCAACTCTAAACACTCAAATAATAAGAGAGATTTCCTTAAACCTCTCTTTAAACATTATCTGTAGAACCAGCCTGCGCACCACGGACTTGTGCTAATGGGCCGCCCAATGGAGGATGGGTTCCCTTTTGAGTCTTGGTCCTCCCAAGGTTTCTTCCTAATCCCCACCACCATAGGGAGTTTTTCCTTGCCACTGTCGCCTTGGCTTGCTCATTAGGGATCTGGACCCATACGATTGTAAAGCTGCTTTGTGACGTGTTGTGAAAGCTATATAAATAAATTTGACTTTGACTATACAACAAAAATAACTTCTATGTTTAATTTACAGTAGAACTATAATCCACACACTTCTTTGATTGGTGTATTTTTAGGCACACTGAAACAGCATATATAATTTACTATAGCTATAAATTATTATACATCTAAGCATTCCTGCTTTTAACCTATTAATGGTGATTATGTGTATAATTTTATGCAATGTATGTTTTTTTTTTAATAGTTTGTCACTTGTACTACATCACTGTCCCACTAGTGGGCAGTATTTGACAGGGAGCTGTGTTGAGACCAGAGACCGTATGTATATATTATATATACATATACTCTCAGAGGGCCTAAAAATATTCTTAAAACATAAATATATATAATATAATTTATCCAATTTTATTTAATCCACTTACAGTTTGACAATCGACATCTAAACAATTAGAAAAATATAAGCAAATACATTATTCACCCGTGTCAATCCAGAATTAGACAGATGATGTAATGTGAATTATGGTGATTTATTTATTTATTTTTTCTCTAACCTTAAAATGATCCCTTTAAGGTCACGGGTCGGCAACCCGCGGCTCCGGAGCCGCATGCAGCTCTTTATCCCTCTGATGCGGCTCAGCTTTTGAATTGAATTAATGAGTATTTAATTAACGTATATTATTTTTGAGACTTTAAAAAATGTTCGGGTGGAATTTCACAAATGTCCGGTATTTACTTTCGCTTTGCTTGAGTGACATGTCATCGTCACTGAAATAAATTTCCAATTATTTTGCTTTTGTGGCTCCGAGTCAAAAAGGTTGCCGACCCCTGCTTTAGGTCATGCTAGTCTGTAAATATTGGCTGCAATGTTAAGGTACAGTGCAATATGATTATTGTATAAAATGCTTTCACTTTTATATGTAAAATTGACACAACACAATACAACATTATGTATTTCTTAACTTTTACTGTATTTGTAAAAAAATTTTATGAATACAATAGTAATACAATTGACAGAATAAATTGAAATTGTTTTAATTGTTCATGAGTTCATGTCTTCATTATGATTTTCTATTGCTTGGTCATAGAGAGGTATTTTGGCATGTAAGTGTTAAAGAAAAACATGTCACACCTCCTTTTCACCTCTTCTAATACACTGCTATCTCTGTAAACTCGCTGCATAAAGATATCATCATGGGCACAGATAACTAAATCACACCACTGCATACCAGTAATCAATAACTGGAACTGGATTTGCCAATAATAACAATGGCTCTCCTTCAATTTGTGTAGGCCTTGTGCCACTTTGAGGAATTTGCAGTCTACATAGCTTTGTGCATTTGGGCACTTAATTTCAACAAGCCCAAATGATGGACGCTCAAGTGTGTCATATACAAGTCCATCAGGTGATGCACCCAGCCAAGATGCATCTGGATGAATCACTAGCCCACACTTGGTCAAGTTCAAGTTTTTCAGAACTGCATAGTCCTTTAAGGCCCCTGTTTCCATTTCAAGTCCTCTCTTCATGTGTGCTGTTTGTCGTGTCCCTCGGATTATCCTTTCTGCCAGGCTTTCTGCAGCACCTGGACCTCTAACGTGGCTCACCTCTCTGAAATGTGAGGCAGTCACTCTTTCTCTCCTAAGTGAATGCCACTCAGGTGTAGCACTTTGGGATCTTGTTGCCTCCTCAATAAGGTGTGATTGTGACAAGGTCACAGAAAGTGAGCTTAGGTGTAGCTGTTCTTGGTGTGTTGGCACAAATGAATATTCAGGTGGGCTTAGATGGTAACATTCTAGTGGCAGACTCGGGAATGGGGGTGCATCCTCATGTATGACAACACTGTCAGATGGAGGTGGTGGTTGTTGATAGGACAGTACACTGCCAACTTGTACCTTCCCAAAGATGGAGTCCACAAGTGGCTTGTCAGGCGAGATGTTCATTGTGCAGATGAGTGGAAGAGAATCTGCTTTGATTCCAGCGTAGACTGGTCCATGATTGAGGGTGGCCGGGTGTGGGAGCTCACCGCTGTAGCCCTTGAAAAGTGTACTTCTGAAATAAAAGAAGAGTGAATAACATTTATTTTTACACATTGTAATCTGTTCACCAGCACAACTGATTGTGAATCACATATCACATGTCATCTGAAGTACAACGAGGCTAAATTAAATCTTGAAGAGAACAGGGTCTTATCAGATGATCAAAAGCATTCATTTTTTTTTACCACACACTGTAATCTGCCTATTAAATTTGGTACTACATACCTAACTCCACTGGCTGTAGTAGCACCTGGTTTTGGCTTTAGGACAACCATGGCATCCACGGGTCCAGGCTTCACCCCCTATTAATTTAAAAGATGGTGTTAGTAAAGTGACTGTGATACATTAACTAACATTAAATAATGAAATAAGACAAACCATTGTTGGTGGTTTATGCCACTTCTGTTCTGTCTGTGTGCATGAAAGGACAGGAGGGATCGACAGACATGCCAGATTCAGAATAATGAGCAGTCTGGAAAAGCAATGCAACCAAGTGTTTGCAGATTCCGCAACTAGCAACACAAGAGCAGTTGCTCTTAATGAGCACAACTGGCATTGAATCACGTAATGTCATCTGAAATACACAAGAGGCAATATTTAATATCTTGAAAAGAAGACTTCAGCAATGTGAATAGGCGCAATATCTGTCCCATCATGTTGGTAGTGGTGAATGTCACTTGTCTATTGTCTCATGTAACGTTTGTGCTGTTTTGCATCACTCTTAAAACACTTGGCTATACTGTCTTTCTATTCTACAGTGTTGTGCATGGTTCAATCTACTAGTTCAGTGAGCAACTATAAACTAAATATATTTTAGATTTAAACTTCATTTTCACTCCAGATGAAATGCTTACACATAGGAGTGAAACAGGCCTACTTATATTTATATTATTTTGTTGTTTCCACCACCAACAACAGAACAGTGCAGGTTTTACTTCAACTGCTTCTTGAAGAGTGTTATCAGAATATGTTAATAGGTGTAAGTGTTGCAGCCATATGTTAATAAAGAAGTTAAGATGAAAGATTTGAAAGACAGATTGACAGATTTTAGAAAATGCAGTTTGAAGAAAAGCTGAGGTGGACTATATTCTGCTTTTGAGTCATAGAGGTAGATAACAATAGCTCGAACTGTAAAATAAACTCCCATTTTTTTACTATAGGCAAAATAGACTGCTAATGATTCCCACTCAGCTACTCTGCATTTGGCTACCATTGTAAGCTTTGAAAACCAATGCCTATGGTTATCACAGCTTACGTGAAGTAAGAGCAAGGATAAAAGATTGAACTTGTGTTGAACTCACTTTTGAACTTGTTCAACAGAACTTTGAACGTGACACTGAACAGAACTCGTGTCATTTTAACCAGTCCTACTCTCAGCTGGTGTGGCGTATCTGTTTTCTTCATAGATCTGTAGCAGTGAGCCCTCACTGTTATCTCGTTAGCCTTACTTTTGCCTGATACTTCCATCAGAAATACAAACATGTTTTAAAAAGGCATTTCTAGTACTAGGACAGGTTGGTTCGTTACTAAAAACAACATCACTTCATTAGACTGCCACCTCAGGCTAGCTAGCTAACTAGCGTCAGCCACTTACCTTCAAAATTGCAGAGGTAGGATGAAACGTAGAACTTGAAACCCTTTTCAAGTTGACTCTGTGTCGTTGTACTTGATGCTCTGACAATACGACGCACATCGTTGACGGTAAATTTCGGGAACTCCAACAGGCACCTTGTGAATTTAGACTCGGCCATGACATCGACACTTCCGCATACCAACCGGAAATACGGTACCATCCTGACACCAACGAGGAAGTGGTGCGTGCACCTAGGCCAATCAGCGCAATACCAGTTTCAAATGACAGCAAAATTGACCAATCATCTCTTCCCTCTTAGTGGGCGGGCTTAACTGTATGATAATTTCTGCCCGCTGTGGCGACGCTAGCTGTCGTTAGCGTTATTATTTATTTATTATTTACTTTTTTGTACATATGCTACTCAACTTGTTTAACTCTGATTCCTTGTATTACCACTTGTGCCTTGTTTTTGTTTGTAAGCGATTATTGTAAATAAAGGTAAAAAAAAAGGTTATTGTAGCAGCCTGGCTGAGTTGGTGTTTTGGTTAGAATAACAGGAAATTGTGATATCACGTGATACTCAACTTTGGAACGTTTGGTTTAGAATGTTTGGTTGGGAAGGTGGAATGTTTGGATTCAGTTTTGATGCTGAAAAGCTCAGAACAAGTCGCACGACATTTTGCTGAGAATTACAAACCTAAATAATCTAACAAATATTTCTATTTTTTCTAGATCTTTCTCTCTTTCTATTCTTTATATTTTTCAGGTGGAGAATGAGTTTTTACCCCAGGACAACTGACCAGCCAAGGCCTGGACAGGAACAGAACCACTTCAAAGACACACCAGGTTTTACCACTCATGGTGAGAAAAATACATTTTCATATACTGTACATCATTTTATACTTCTATGTAAGACAGTATATTAATTCTTATGAGTATGGATTTCCATAGGCTTATTCATAATAATTAAAAGTTAAATATACCCATTTATATAGTAGGTTTCTAAGGTTCAGAAAAATAACATGTATATTTATTCTACTGATGACTGTCAAGCTCTTTATTTCATGTGTACAGGATAATATAATTAATGGAGCATGGGTTATTTCTTTGATTTCTTTGACTCAGCACAATTTTCATAAATCCCACCATGTTACATATATGTATTAAAATTGTCCATGTGGCCATGGAAAAAGCAAATAAAAATATTTTTTTTTAAAAGAAACAGATTTCTAACATGACATCACACATTCTTAAGCATTTGAGCCTCCCTGGGAGGCGTGCTGGGTTTCACTTTACCTGCTGTGGGATTTTCAGGTGTGCCCTACAACCCCCAAGCGACAGTGATCCACACGGATCCCTGTGGACCAGCACCCTTCCCTCACAGAAGGACGGCGGGACCCTCAGATGTCGGCCATGTTAACATCCCTGTAGAAGGACCACTCCACACTGGTACTGTGTAACACTGAAGATTACATGCGTATTCAACAAACCAAATAATCGTGCATGATGAAGTAGAAAAAAACATTTATTACATTTGTTTGTAAGGACTGGCAGAGGTGCAGAACCATCAGCTTTCTGCACATGACCTGACCAGTAAAACATCAGTTTTATCAGAAAATATGACATCACATATTCTTCAACATTGTAATGAATTCACATGGCACTGTAGCCCTGTGATTTGTTTGGTGTAGAGTAGAGCACTTTAGAGTGGGCACCTTGACCACCCACATACAGTGTGGGTGTACTGTGACACTCTTTATCTGATAGGCGGTTGTGTTTAGTCTAAGGTGATAATGCTTCGAATCATTGTTATACCAGCATAGTATAATACTGATAATACATGTATATGGATTACAGATGTCATTTTTCACTATTTTAGTACACCCCCAAACAATCTAAACAAAACATTGTCATGCTGCTTTGCTGGTTTCTGATACCTCATCTGGACTGTCTAGCAGTGTCTAGCAGAGGCGAGATGTGCTAGCTATGAGCAGAGCTAGGAGGTACTGTAGTTTGGCTCTTCAGTATCTACCAGTATCAGAATTAAAATAATTCTGAATTGTGCCAAAATAATTAAATTGAATCAAATTGTATTGAAATGTAAGATTTCATGATGCAATGAACTAAAAGAATCATAACTAAGCTAAACTAAAACTGGGTCACACATATACTGAAGCTCTGATAAATGTCTTCCTGCTTCTGGGCTCACGGATGCCCTGCTTTCAGATATTCAGTACTACTTCATTGTGCTGCCATTACATGAATTGTAGCAAGATGCATATGAGAAGTTGCCGTTCTCGGTCCATCTTGCTTGAATCATATTTCAGTGGCACTTTCAGATAAAGAAACATGCAACGTAGTACTAAGGCACTGAGAAATGTTATGGTGAGGTAATTTCTGCTAATGTCCTTATTCGCCCATGCAGGTGAAGTTGGCTCCAGCAGGTGTTCTAAACTGCCTGTGCTCACTTCACGCACGAGAGTGACCAGGTCAGGACTGATGAGGCCTTCTCCGCCCACCATCACAATGTTGCCTCCACTCACCAAACCTGCTGGCCGAGAGCCACTCCGTGCCTTCAGGCCTGCCAAAGGTGAGCTCACTCTTTTGCTCTCCTGGAAATGGCATCCAAACCATTTGTTGCAGCAACTACAACAAAAAAAGTAAAAAAAAAAAAAAGTATTAAAAAAGCAAAAACTGCTTTGAAAGCCCTATAGGGGAGACCGGGTATGGTTGTAACATGGGGAGAGTTGTAACACCATCAGTTCCACTGATCACGGATAAGATAGGAGTCATATGATCATTTCAGTATTTACCCAATTCCTCCCTGATCCCACATGGTGAATATCAAGGCTGTAAACAGGCACATGCCGATTCCATCGAGAAAAAACTGAATGTATTTCATGTTCCATTCTTTACTTTAGCTGTGATATGTTTGGTGTAGAGTAGAGCACTTTAGAGTGGGCACCTTGACAGCCCACATACAGTGACACTCGTTATCTGCTAGGCGGTTGTGTTTAGTCTAAGGCAGGGGTCTCCAACCTTTTTGAGACTGGGAGCTACTTCTTGGATACAAATTATTGCGGAGGGTTACCAGATTAGAACGCATCAATCGAACGAAAAGTTGGTTGGGGGGGGGGGGGGTGGCGAGGCGAACGAAAGTTGCGTGTAATAATAATAGTAGCAAAAACATGACGTGGCGACTCATGACGTGGGTGACCCCTGGTTTATTCAATATTGACGGCAGCCTAACTTTTTGATTGACAGCTAATTGAGCAATAGCAAACGAGAGAGAGTGTGTTATAGTGAATATATGTACATGCCGTTACTTGACAACGCGTTCGCGGAGTGATACAGAGAACGAGAATACCGTGCTGTTATCACACATATCTGCAGGGTTAGAACACTTCTCAACCAGTCGGATTGTGAACTAACTGTTGTATAATTGGCGAATAATCATTTAGTGTTAGAAGGGGAGGGACAACTGTGAATTTTGATTGGACATGAATTTAAGTAGATTTCTCGATGGGACCAATTAGGTTTACAAATTTATATGTAATTCATTGGCCCTTTGGCGAGCTATTCGGAAAGGGGTGGCGAGCTACTGGTAGCTCGCGAGCGACGTGTTGGAGACCCCTGGTCTAAGGTTATAATGCTTCGAATCATTGTTATACCAGCATAGTATAATACTGATAATACATGTATATGGATTACAGATGTCATTTATCACTATTTTAGTACACCCCCAAACAATATAAACAAAACATTGTCATGCTGCTTTGCTGGCTTCTGATACCTCATCTGGACTGCTGCCAAAGCATATATCTATTAATCTTTGTAATCTATGTAACATGGCTTCTTTAAGTATTGGGTATCACCTGGCCAGCGTTAAGCAGTGGTATGCAGCAGCAGTCTGTGTGATATAAGGAGTTTGTGCTTTGTACCTACTTCTGTTGGCAAGGACAATGTGAGCTTACAAGCAAGACTAGACTTGAATGTTTTATTGCAGTCAGTTGATTGTGCCAGCACCCTACTCCCCAGAATGCCAATCCCACATGCCAAAATATCCATTATCATAATCTATTATTATTTAAAATGCAGTATGATCTGCAGGTCTTAATTTCATATGCTGGTCTGAAGATTGAACGTGTCCTCTACAGTTCTGTCTGTGTTTCATGTCCAGGTTCAGTGGAGCCTCCCCAGCTCCACTCTCCAGGGTGGAGGAGAGAGAGAGTGGGGAGACTTCACGGGAGCAGCAGACATCTTCAACCCTTGCTCCCAGACATCTTCGAAGCAGCTAACCCCAGTGATGCTGGTAGAGGTGACTTATTGATGTTGGCTTTACTTTATATGTCATTGAAATACCTGTACAAAATGTAGAATTTATAATGTTGCATCATTTGTTTTGTGTTAAAATATTGCTAAATACGATATTTGGGAACAAGGAGATCAGTTAGTCAGAAACTTCACTCAGGTGTCAAGTGAGCGGAGCTAAACTCATGAGCATGGATGCCCTTTCCCACGCAGGTTTGCCCAAATCCAGCCGCTTGCTACCTGGGAACCCCCCCGGGTATTTCCTACTGCCCTCCTACCCTCTGGCCACTCTTCCGGGAGTGCAGCGAGATACAAGCCCTCGGCGCAGAGACCCGGGCCCGTGGAGGGACAGTACTGGTGAGTGCATGGCTACGTTGCTAAGAACGTGCTAGGCACACACAGTGAGGCATGGCTGGTTATTTGGGTGCCCGCTTAAGTTAAGTTGGTCTTGCACTAAGCTTGTCTTGCACTTGTTCCCACGTCAGTGGTAAATTGATGAGCAGATCTAATTTTGTGGTCATATATTCTATATGAATTTAATTTTAACCAACAAATGTGCATATACGTAGATCATTTATAGTCACCACTTGTCAAATGTACAAAATACTTAAATTCAAATTTGATGATCTTCATCTGACATGGTTTCACTCAGTAATGGAACAGTGTCTAGCAGAGGCGAGATGTGCTAGCCATTAGCAGAGCTAGGCTAATGTATCTACCAGTATCAGAATTAAAATAATTCTGAATTGTGCCAAAATAATTAAATTGAATCAAATTGTATTGAAATGTAAGATTTCATGATGCAATAAACTAAAAGAATCACAACTAAGCTAAACTAAAACTGGGTCACACATATACTGAAGCTCTGATAAATGTCTTCCTGCTTCTGGGCTCACGGATGCCCTGCTTTCAGTTATTCAGTAGCTACTACTTCATTGTGCTGCCATTACATGAATTGTAGCAAGATGCATATGAGAAGTTGCCGTTCTCGGTCCATCTTGCTTGAATCATATTTCAGTGGTACTTTCAGATAAAGAAACATATGCAACGTAGTACTAAGGCACTGAGAAATGTTATGGTGAGGTAATTTCTGCTAATGTCCTTATTCACCCATGCAGGTGAAGTTGGCTCCAGCAGGTGTTCTAAACTGCCTGTGCTCACTTCACGCACGAGAGGGACCTCGTCAGGACTGATGAGACCTTCTCCGCCCACCTCCCCAGTGGAAGCCCTGCAGGAGGAGAAGCCTGGCAGGAACCTCCACCTGGACCTCGCCCTCATACATGACCCAGATGAGGAGCCAGTGGACAAGGAGGAGGTCAGTAGGAACATATATCATGTTGTACATAGTTGGAGTATCTCAGTCTCAGATGCATTAGTTTAACTAGTAAGTAAGTAAGTTTATTTATAAAGCACATTTTTTATGACGGAGTCAACCAAAGTGCTGTATAGAGGCTAAAAAGTACAATATATGCCCAACTCATAAAAAAAACATGTAGAATTTTACATAGCATAAAACATTTAAAATACATACAAATACACCAACTGATTACACCAACTGATACAACATAACTGATAGATTTCTTTGGTTGCTGCCTGCAAATGTTACTCAAGTGTTGTACTTTCTGGATTTTAATGCATAAACACAGCATTGGTCCTAATATAAGCTGACAAACCTAACGTCTACATAATAAAGGCCCTGTAGCATCCCAGTATTAAATCTGACCATGCATGCGATATGCTTTGCTTAGGTGTCCAAATATGATGAGATGATGTTTCCTTCTGCTGATGCTACATTTGCGTTTATCTCAGTTGTTAAGGATATCAACATAGTCCTAGCACTATGAGAGGGAGCATTGTCTGGTTGAGAGTATCCATCTCCCTTTGGGTATATGGTGGCTGTGAATAAATAAATGAACCTAGTTAAGATATGAAGAGTTTGGTTCCAAAATGCTATATCCATTTTGATCAATTTGAGTAAAAATGTGTTTTCTTTAAGTGGTAGGCTGAAAACCACAGTTTTTTGTTTCAAACTATCAAATACCATACTAAGGTTAAAAAAACTCAAACGAATTAAATCAAGATTTTAATATTTAAAGATTTATTTTTAAAAAACAATTCATTTTTTCACAAAACGCAATAAATCCATGCCATGTTTTTTTCAAAATGTCTTATATATCCTTTGTCATTAATAGAAATTTTTTTTGACTGAAAATGTGCAAAATACAATAATAAATAACTGTAAATTATACATCTTAATATAATAGTTTGACCATTGGGCCTAAAAACACAAATTCATATAATATATAAATTAATATTATTATAATAACCCCGCTCCTAGCTTGGTTATGAACAACCCCCAGCAAACAGTGTTTGTACATGAGTCACAGAGCTAAATCTTTTCCACGTTTGATAATTTTGCGAGCTAAATGTGCGCACTTTAGCCAGTGCATTTCGCGGCGATGTAACGATTCTCGGTTAGGGGCTGGATAGTATTGTTGTATGTACTTGTACTTGACGGATATAGTGGGTATGGGCAGTTGCACTTGGGCTGACAGACTCTTTATTTTTCAGATGATGAACTCCCTGCGCCTCTTGCGTAAAAGAGTGGCTAAGAAGCGGGCTAAGGTGAATGCGAGTGGCAGAGAAGCAATGTTGCCTCCACTCACCAAACCTGCTGGCCGAGAGCCACTCCGTGCCTTCAGGCCTGCCAAAGGTGAGCTCACTCTTTTGCTCTCCTGGAAATGGCATCCAAACCATTTGTTGCAGCAACAACAACAAAAAAAGTAAAAGAAAAAAGTATTAAAAAAGTAAAAACTGCTTTGAAAGCCCTATACTACAAACAAAAAGCCCCTGCTGATCCTCTTGTACATTGCTATACCTGCACCCATTAACATTGTTTTTCTGCACCATGAAGAAACCACTATGAAACCAGAAGTTATATTTGAGATTTTTGATAGAGTATGTGTTAATATGTATTGTGCTTTTCAGGATCTCAAGTGCAAAGCACCAGGGCGTCCCCTGCTGACGACATGTCTGAAGGAGTAATTGGCAGAGGTTGGAATTGGTTTGCTGTTAACACTGCATTACACAACACAATGTTTTAAATCTAGTTCTCCATGTTGAATAATGTTTTGCTGTCTTCAGGCTGATTTGACCAAAGTTGAGCTGATAGCCCTAAAAGTCCTAGTCAGTTTGTTTGGGTTCTGGTAAAGTGTGAGTGTCTTTTGTTTTATGGTGCCTGTCATGCATTTATAGCAGTTAACACTTATTGGGACACTTGTAAAGCTGCATGGGGCAACAACTGTTGTAAAAAGCGCTATATAAATACATTTTGATTGATTGATTGATTGGTATTCCTCTCTAGATGAACTCAAACCAGGAACTCCCCGGAAGGATCCCTACTCGCAGCAGACTTTACGGCCCTTCTCCAAACCAGACCTCGCTCTCGCTCAGAGCTTCAGTCTGCTTAGCTCTGATGACTGGTAAGTCACACCTGCAAAATTCTGAAGCATTTGGCTAGGGCAGGTTAAACAGCAAGTCATTTATGGTGTTCTGCATATATGGTAAGTATGCATGTATTTAGTGAAGTTTTTTCCTCTTTGTCCCTTTTCTTGTAGCATTTTTTCTTGCAGTAGCCGATGGTTACAGTGTGTGTCTATGTCCAATATCTTTATACAGGGAGAAGAAAATTGAAGGGTTGATGTTAATCCGTAGATTGGCTCAGCATCACTCTGATGTGCTTGGCAGCAGGCTTCATGAGGTCTGCATTGTTCTTATTCAAGAGGTAAGCCACTAGATTTGCTGACTGTGTATCGGTCTGAATTCTAAAATTGGCAGACACCATGAGCATGTACATATTACAGGTGATGTTGCTGACAAAGTCAAGTCAGAGTTAGCATAGCACTTTGAAATTCCTTTTTTATAAAAACATTTCTCATCTAATTGAAATTCAGATGGCATAGCTAACTGTAATTAGTGATTAAGGTATTTCCGCCTACATAACACATTGCAGTGGTGGATTATACTTATTACGATGGCGGTGGCAGTGTTGGATGTGGCTGAAACGAGCTGGAACGTCGTCTTTCCTGCAGGTGCTGCACCTGCGCCCTGCCGTGTCCCGCATGGCGGTGGTGTCCTTGAGGGAGTTGTACTCCAGCCTGCAGAAAGGGATGGACCAGGAAGTGGAGGCTACAGCTAAGGTCCTCCTCCACAAAGCAGCGGAGTCCAATGCCTTCATCAGGCAGGACGTGGACACAGCTCTGGACAGCATGGTGCAGAACTGCACCCCCATTCGGAGCATGAACGCCCTTCTCGCTGGAGGACTCTGGTCAGTTAGCCTGCAGTGAGCTTTAAACTGAGGCTTTCAGATAATTTTTACTTCTCCATTGTTCTTTCAAAATATTGCCCTGGCCTATATCAATCAGGGTGGCCGCGGGTCCTTAAAAAGTCTTAAATGGTATTAAGTTTAATTTTTGTCAAATAAGGCCTTGAAAAGTCTTATTTTGTCTTAAATTTTCAACCAAAATATCTTAAATTTGCGGAGCTAAATTTAGGGAGGAATAATTCCGTCAGCCATGTGTTGAAATTCGGAGGCGGATATCGGTAGATTCCAAATAAAATTAAATAGAATTCCAAATAAAATTAAAGCCAACTCGCAAGATCATACACGTTAAAATAAAGCACAAAAACTAATAATCAGTTAGTTTTTGTGCTTTATTTTAACGTGTATGTTCTTGCGAGTTGGTTTTAATTTTATTTGGAAAACAGTATTAAAAAGTCTTAAAATGTCTAAATTTTCACTTGGTCAAACCTGTAAACACCCTGTCAATATTTGTAGTTATTTATCCTCTTGTATATTCTTTTTATTGCGTTCCATCTCCGCTCTGCTGATCTAAACTGCCCTTCACACCACTTAAAGAATAGGCTAGTTAGCTAGCTCACAGAGGACATGCAAACATTTTCTGTTTAAAAATTACAGATGTACACTAACTGGTGCAAACTAAGCCATCAAATAGAATATGATAATTTGATTGTGCACTTAGATCATACATAAGGGTATTAAGTTTCTTTATAGAAGCTAAAAGTTGTACTGTATACATTAATTGGATGGATTAATAGTTATTACCTTCTTTTTTTGAATGCCCTAATTGTTTTCCTTCTGTTTTCCTCAAAAGTCATCTGAATGCTGCAGTAAGAAAGTGTACTGCTCGGCACTTGGCTACTTTGGTAGAGAAGATTGGTGCAGAGCGAATTATTCCTGCAGTCTCCAAGTTGGCACAGGACTCTTCCCAAGAAACCAGGTTAGTACTGGGATCAGAACGAGGATTGTACAAGGCTTATTCAGTTTCCCAGATAGTAATAAATGGTCGGTGTGCTGTGAGTTACGGGTCTCTCACTCACGGTTCTCTCCTGTTTTGGGGTCTGTTCTTTGTCTCAGGCGCTTGGGCCGGCGTATGCTGCTGTTCCTGTCCTCCCACCATGACTTTGATAAGATGGTGGAAAAGTACATCCCTGCCAAAGACCTGGCAACCATCAGGGACACTGTCCACACTCTGAAATCCAAGGTAGCGATTCATGTTTGGAAACATGATGAGGATTTTTTATCCCATTCAGCCACTATGCCCCATGTTTACTCACTAAACAAAGCTTATTCACAAAACTTTTAGGTGAAACAGACTGCAATAAAAAAAAACCATCTAAACTGTGATGGTAGACATATATTGTAAACAAATAATAAAGTACAGGGCAGTGCGTGGCACCACACATTGTATTTACAGTAAGGCATGCACAGTGTAGTCCCAGACCCAGTAGTTAAAGGACAGAGCATAGTTCAAAATGAACCGGCTTGAAACCTTTGGGATAGAATCAAAGTATGAAGCAATATGTGGACTTCAATATCATCACTCCATGTTTTGTGGTGATTTGTACGTGTGTATTCCCAGGAGAGGACAAAGGTGTCTAGGATTCCAAGATACAAGATGTGTCTCCCTCGTCTGGAGCAGCAAGAAGCTCCAGCCGCACAGGTGGAGCATCAGAACACGCAGCGAATGAAGCGCAGCCTTAGACACACGGTGAGGGACGTGAGCCCAGACGACGCGGCACCTCTGAAAGGTAACGGCTGACTTCGGCGAATGCTCCCCTCCTGTTTCTTGAGAACCTTACATTACCGCTTACCCGTGAACCTCTTTCCCATCAGACCTGCAGCTGAACAGTAGTCTTCCAGCACAGACTAAGACCGGTGTCATCCTGGATGATTTGCCCTCAAGCTCCAGAAACGCACGCACCCCCAGAAGTCCCGTCAAAAGTTTGAGTCCTCCGCTTCATCCCAGCCCCCCCACAGCTGTCCCTACTAAAAACATGCTGCCACGACGCAGACGAGGTACCAGACTGATCAGAGCACGTCCGTCCCTTTCAAACAGTTCTGATGAGTGTTGCCTGCTCTTCAGCACTTCATGTGTGATCACTGCACTTGCATGTAAATTGCTTTGCTGTTAACACTGCATTACACAACAATGTTTTAAATCTAGTTCACCACATTGAATAATGTTTTGCTGTCAGCCTTCAAGCTAATTTGACCAAAGTTGAGCTGGTAGCCCTAAAAGTCCTAGTCAGTTTGTTTGGGTTCTGGTATTCTTCTCTAGATGAACTCAAACCAGGACCTCCCAGGAAGGATCCCCACGAGCAGCAGACTTTACGGACCTTCTCCAATCCAGACCTCGCTCTCGCTCAGAGCTTCAGTCTGCTTAGCTCTGATGACTGGTAAGTCACGCCTGCAAAATTCTGAAGCATTTGGCTAGGGCAGGTTAAACAGCAAGTCATTTATGGTGTTCTGCATATATGGTAAGTATGCATGTATTTAGTGAAGTTTTTTCCTCTTTGTCCATTTTCTTGTAGCATTTTTTTCTTTCAGTAGCCGATGGTTACAGTGTGTGTCTATGTTCAATATCTTCATACAGGGAGAAGAAAATTGAAGGGTTGATGTTCATCCGTAGATTGGCTCAGCATCACTCTGATGTGCTTGGCAGCAGGCGTCATGATGTCTGCATTGTTCTTATTCAAGAGGTAAGCCACTAGATTTGCTGACTGTGTATCGGTCTGAATTCTAAAATTGGCAGACACCATGAGCATGTACATATTACAGGTGATGTTGCTGACAAAGTCAAGTCAGCGATAGCAAAGTACTTTGAAATTCCTTTTTTATAAGAACATTTCTCATCTAATTGAAATTCAGATGGCATATCTAACTGTAATTAGTGATTAAGGTATTTCCGCCTACATAACACATTGCAGTGGAGGATTATACTTATTACGATGGCGGTGGCAGTGTTGGATGTGACTGAAACGAGCTGGAACGTCGTCTTTCCTGCAGGTGCAGAACCTGCGCTCTGCCGTGTCTCGCATGGCGGTGGTGTCCTTGAGGGAGTTGTACTCCAGCCTGCAGAAAGGGATGGACCAGGAAGTGGAGGCTACAGCTAAGGTCCTCCTCCACAAAGCAGCGGAGTCCAATGCCTTCATCAGGCAGGACGTGGACACAGCTCTGGACAGCATGGTGCAGAACTGCACCCCCATTCGGAGCATGAACGCCCTTCTCGCTGGAGGGCTCTGGTCAGTTAGCCTGCAGTGAGCTTTAAACTGTGGCTTTCAGATAGCAACAACAGTCACAAGAAGCTAACAAAGCACTGATTTTGGCTGCTGTTTTTACTTTTCCATTGTTATTTCAAAATATTGCCCTGGCCTATATCAATATTTTTAGTTATTTATCCTGTTAAATATTATTTTTATTGCATTCCACCTCCTCTCTGCTGATCCAAACTGCCCTTCACACCGCTTAAAGAATAGGCTAGTTAGCTAGCTTACAGAGGACATGCAAACATTTTCTGTTTAAAAAATACAGATGTACACTAACTGGTGCAAACTAAGCCATCGAATAGAATATGATAATTTGATTGTGCACTTAGATCATACATATGGGTATTAAGTTTCTTTATAGAAGCTAAAAGTTGTAGGCCTACTGTATACATTGATTGGATGGATTAATAGTTATTACCTTCTTTTTTTGAATGCCCTAATTTTTTTCCTTCTGTTTTCCTCAAAAGTCATCTGAATGCTGCAGTAAGAAAGTGTACTGCTCTGCACTTGGCTACTTTGGTAGAGAAGATTGGCGCTGGCCGCTTATTGTCTGGGGCGAAAGACGTCATAGCGAGAATTATCCCTGCAGTCTCCAAGTTGGCACAGGACGCTTCCCAAGAAACCAGGTTAGTACTGGGATCAGAACGAGAATTCTACAAAGCTTATTCAGTTTCCCAGATACTAATCTTTTGCTGATTCTTTTAGTCTCCTAGTCTGATACTCTGAAGTCAGCAAATGCTGCTAAATTGTAGAGTAATAGAAGCACTATCATGTTTTCTACACACAGACGGCCTTGTAAAATTGTGACCTGGTAAGATAAATGGTCGGTGTGCTGTGAGTTACGGGTCTCTCACTCACGGTTCTCTCCTGTTTTGGGGTCTGTTCTTCGTCTCAGGCGCTTGGGCCGGCGTATGCTGCTGTTCCTGTCCTCCCACCATGACTTTGATAAGATGGTGGAAAAGTGCATCCCTGCCAAAGACCTGGCAACCATCAGGAACACTGTCCTCACTCTGAAATCCAAGGTAGTGATTCATGTTTGGATACATGATGAGGATTTTTTATCCCATTCAGCCACTATGCCCCATGTTTACTCACTAAACAAAGCTTATTCACAAAACTTTTAGGTGAAACAGACTGCAATAAAAAAACCATCTAAACTGTGATGGTAGACATATATTGTAAACAAATAATAAAGTACAGGGCAGTGCGTGGCACCACACAGTGTATTTACAGTAAGGCATGCACAGTGTAGTCCCAGACCCAGTAGTTAAAGGACAGAGCATGGTTCAAAATGAACCGGCTTGAAACCTTTGGGATAGAATCAAAGTATGAAGCAATATGTGGACTTCAATATCATCACTCCATGTTTTGTGGTGATTCGTACGTGTGTATTCCCAGGAGAGGACAAAGGTGTCTAGGAATGCGAAGATATAAGATGCGTCAGCCTCGTCTGGAGCAGCAAGAAGCTCCAGCCGCACAGGTGGAGCGTCAGAACACGCAACGAATGAAGCGTAGCCTTAGGCACACGGTCAGGGACGTGAGCCCAGACGACGCGGCACCTCTGAAAGGTAACTGCTGATTTCGGCGAACGCTCCCCTCTTGTATCTTGAGAACCTTACCGTACCGCTTACCCGTGAACTCTATCCCAGCTGTGGAGTCATGCGTACCTCCTCCTCAGTTTGCCAGCAGGTGAATATTTAAACAGTTAATCAAAACAACAACAACAAAAAAGTGCATCCTGATTGGAACTGTTTGCAATTTTTGATGGTGTTGATGTTGGTTTAATTTGATTGCAGCCTTGTTCATTTTCTGTTTGGACACTATAACCCAATCCTTGTGTTTTCTCTCTTGTGTGTGTTCAGCAAAGACAGCAGCAGAGCACACATCCACAGCATTGCAGACAAGACAGAGTACGTCAAGCATCTCAAGGCCCTGCTGGGTTCAAAAGACTTCAGCGAGCCCATCAAGGGCATTGATCAGCTGGTGGCCCACTGCGAGGACAACCCATATATGGTCGTGGGCAACATGTTCCTGGTAACACATTTGAACTGAATTGATTTTTAATGTTTTCAGTAGCTTTCAGAAGTGATCTGTATGGGGGGTCATACGTTGGAGAACATTAAATGCTGGCACATCTGAAGAAATGTCAAAAGCTCAGATGCTTCAGAGTAGAAAATATTACAACAATCAGTTTTAACTATTACAGTGGAGGGCAGTCGTGTCCATTGTTAGTGTGAGCTTGTTTTACAATGTATGTGAAGATTTCACCCAAGCGTATCCTTGAAATTGCATTAAACCAAAGAATCCAAGTGAATGACTTATGAAAAAATCAGTCGGTTGAAATGAAAGGGCTTGAAATCAAATCAGCTCCAGGGCTTAACGGCACTGATATGGTGAGTGCCTGATGAATGCATGGGCGGCTTGCTCTATACCTCTCTTCCTCTGCTACAGGTATTTGATGCTTTCAAAGCACGACTGCAAGGTTAACCTCTATGCCTTGGAGGCCTTACAGAAGATAATCACACTGCTCAGAGACAACCTGGTCCAAGTGGTCTACATCTTAGTCCCAGCTATAGTGGACAATCACCTCAACTCCAAGAATAACGCCATCTACATGGCAACAATAGGTGCCATTCAAGCTCTCATCAATAACCTTGGTGGGTTATTTTCTCTCTTTACAAAACATCTTGAAGGACACATGCCACTGGGCTTTAGAAAAACAACAACAATGATTGTGTTCTGTTTTACCTTTGTATCTTTTGATGAAAGGTTGCTAGGTTGGGGAAAAGGTTCACACAAATCAGTAAAAGAATGTTCTTGCTCTTTGGCTAGATGTTTGTGGTGCAGATCAAATGGAAATCTCCTTTCATATTAAGGCACAGTCCAATATAAAGAAAAAAATATTTCTGTAAGACTGACAGGAGATCTTGCATTATCTGACAGCAGATAGTTAAATAATGGAGTTTACAGTGGATGTGCTTAGGCTCTTTTGTTCAATATACAGTGTCTAATCTTTTGTGGTTGTGTATACAGAAATATTCTACAAATTCAAATACATTATCAAAAAACAATTCTTTCAGAAAGTAATTCCACTGATATGCTAAGAGATGCCAGAGATAAAAAAAAGATAAAAGATATTTACCAGAAATACTATAATTCCTATATTAATTAATAATATTTATAATATTGATAATAATCATTCCAGAGAGTTACCATAGTTACCAAATACTGTCACTTTAGTTGAATTAAATCTTTCTAGGTTAAAAAAATGCTTCTGTAATAACCCAGTGCTGTCCAGGGTTGATTTATTTATCTTTGTTCCTTTTAAATATTCTTTTTATAGAGCTGGTTAGGGAACTCTACCCCTGCAAGCCACAACTGGTTGAGCAGAAGGTGCTTCCTCTGCTCTGGTACCTCCTGGGGACCTCCAGCAACAGTGGTACGGTCCACGGGAGGGGTAGAAGCGTGAGAGGGGCCACTGTCCACCTATGCCAAGCCCTTCATGCCCACATGGGTCCGGCGCTGCTGGACTGCGCTGCTTCCCAACCTTCCAATATCCGCAAGAGCCTAAGAGAGTTTGTGAAGAACCTCCCGATCAACTGAGAGCTGCAAGCCAGACCTCCAGACCAAAATAAAGCCCAACATGGATTCTACTTGAAGATGGAGATGTTTGTGTATTTCTTACTGTGCCTGCACTTTAAATGAAAGAGAGAGGAAGAAAGTCAAACGTTTTTAACATTTTGAATTAGCAGAAAGCTAAATCCTTAAACTCAGAATTCCTTTTAAATAAGGAGCACAGATTTTAGCGAATCACATCAGGTTTAACATGCCTAGGAGCTCTGCTCTTTTTGCACTTTGAAATACTAACACTTATCATGATAACTGTTGTCATGGTGACTATAGATATATATTGTTCTATGATTGTTATTTTCTGTTGACATATCCTGAGGTAACTGTGCAGAATGTAATTTATCACATGCACAAGGAACAAGGATCTATAGTCTTTTTGTTGTTTGGTATGTGTAATGTGACTTTTCAATGAGGAGTCTTAAAAAATGAAAAAGCTACGACTCACAAAATTACTTTTGTATTCTATAGCCAGGGCTTAATTTGAGCCGGATCCTGCCGGAACAGGATCCAGGAACTCTCATTTTGAAGGGTGTGTTCCGGGAACTGTCTGCCTCGATCCAGTAACTTTCAAGCCTACTAATTATAAGTTATGAAGAAATCTGTATGCACTTCTGCACTTAAACACTTATAAAACACATGTAAATAATTTAAAAGTAATTTATATATACAAATTGGCTTGTTATTTTAACATTTGTGTGCCTAAGCGTTTTGTGATCCGGTGACATTGTGATTTTGTTTTGCGATCCGGTGACATTGTTGGCCTCTGACCCCTTGTCTCATGCCGCTGTTTGCGTTCTGGCATCGTTTGATTTTCAAAGTAAGCACTGTGTATAGCTAATAAGTGTAATGGCACAGTATTAACTTAACTCATTCTGTCAATAAAAGCTTGTTACTCCTATGATTGCAATTATATTTTTGTATGTGATAAAAACAATTGACAAACACATATAAAAACCAGAGGGCAGCAGATCATGTGAAAATATAATATTTGTGTAATTCTCAACTTTTGGCCATGACTGTAGACCAGGATAATGACACTACAGAATTTCTTCACAGAGCCTCAGCCAGGTGGAGTGAAGTTTCAGGTGGAGTCAAGAGCACACCACCTGAAACAAAATTCAAGACAAAATGAGTCCCGCCTGTATATTTAGAAAGTACGGTGATAAAGCTATTGAATCAGTTTCTTTAACATCCCCCCCCCCCATCAGACTCCACCATGTCAAGAGTAGAGGTGCACTTTTCTCGCCACAGACATTCAGAGCCCAGTGCAAAATCATCACAGGAGGAAACCTTCAGACTCCAGATTCAAGACTTAGTCAATCACGTACCTCATCCCCAGGATGCATGGACGATGTCCCCTGAAAGAGAAAACAATTGTCTTAGATTAACAGTCATGGCCTTTTATTCTGAATTGGTCTTATGCTTGTTTCCCGTGTTAGACATCTGTGACCACTGAATTCTGTAACCAGAGACCACCATGCATGTGTCGTCAGGAAATAAGGTAGGGTCAAATCCTGTTAACTGCACATGGGTACTCAATCGTTGATTGTAGTTTATAAGGAAATTAAAGCTCATTTCAAAATGAATTATTTATTTAGTGTGTATTTCTTGATTAAGATATGTGCTTGTATATACTTAGATATTTGTTAATGACATATTTGGCATTCTTAGCGAGGAGCAAAGTAAAATTTTCATTGTATCTAAGGAAACCTGTTCCCTCTGTGCATATGACAAACTCTGAATTTGAAAAGATTAGGTAGGCCTAAATGACGTTTTCACGCATGCAGACAATTATGTTTTACGTTGCATGAAAAAAATCTGTTGATTCTAAAGCTTTTGGTTAAACGTCAGCTTATTCATTTCCTATTTTCTACTAACAAATGCCTAGGGTGGTTCGTACGATTGATAACATTTCTTTTCTGACAAGAAGCAGCACTATCCAACTCCAATATTTATGAGTCTCTTGAACAGAAGTTGATGGTCACCGATACCGGTGCATCACCAGTTAAGGATGCCCTCGCCGGAATACCGAAAGGGTTCGCCCTGAAATATTAATAATCCCCTCAGTCTCTGCCATGTCATTAGTAGAGACGCACTTTTGTCACAATGTACTTTTGGAGCCCAGTGCAAAACATCACGAGAAACTTTATTGGTATATGCACAGTAAAGAAACGTGTTGCTCTGTACAACGAAATAGTAATAAAGGATAAAATAAGCATGCAACATTATGATAAGTATTCATAAATGGAAATGTAAACGAAACAGAAATATAAACTGCTAAGAAGTTTATGTACATACAGTCATTGTGCAGTAGCGAGCTACATTGCTTGTTGTCAGACTGGTATGAAAACCCAATAGACTCAGCACACTTACAAATTGTCTAAACACACTTGGCACTGCCACATAATCTCCTTTCTGCATTTGCCACATGTGAACCTTTTACAAAAACCACAACGCTTAGTGGCACGGTTACTCTTGCAGCCACACTTAACCTGGCACAATGCCCTTTTCCCTGTGTCAGGTGTGGGTTGTTGCTGCTGAAACTCTACCTTGGACACCTCCTTGGCTTCCATATGAGACTGTGCAAGTTCTGTTGCAAGCTTCACCAAGAACTCGGACCGTCTCTCTTTTACCCCAGTGCATGCTTGAAAAAGCACATGTGCATTCAGGCATGAAATGTCAATCATGTTATAAAACACATCGACTGGCCAACGCCGTGTTCCTGAACGTACACTGTACTTTCGCACCATTTGGTCCATGACATCCACACCACATTTTAGGCTGTTGTAGTCTGTGATTGTGTTTGGCTTTTTTTTTCGGGTGTCTCCAATCTCCACCGTACTGTGCATGCTACTGAGGATGCAGACAGTCTTTTTCCGTCTGGGCGCGTAAACGGTCAGCGTGGCACCAGAGGTTGAAAACACCTGTGTACTAAATTCCTCACGGCCCAAATTCTTTTTGACAGAGTCTGGAAGCTCACGACGAATCTTGTTTACTGTGCCAAGGAGGGTGTTCTTCCGGCCCAGCAACTGCCTTGCTAGTGACAGTGAGGTGAAAAAATTGTCTGTGGTAACAGTTCTTCCTTGGTCCATAAATGGTTCCATAAGCTTCATCACCACATTTTCCGATAGTCTTTCCCCCACGGGACGACTGGAGTCTTTGCCAAGATATGGAATGATGTTGCATACATACTTGGATTTCAGGTCACATGCCACCCAGAACTTTATCCCAAACTTGTCGGGTTTTGTTGCAATGTACTGAAGAAAAGAGCAACGGGTCTTAGTTGGAAAAAGTTGCTCATCTATGGTGATATGCCTTCCTGGGTTGTAACAAGTGATGCAATTGGCAGCGAAAGACCCCCAAACATTAGAGATTGCAGCAAACCGGTCAGTTGCAGCTCGTTCACTGCGTGTGTACTTGTCGTCAAAGTGAAGGTGCTGCATGATGTTCTGGAAGCGGTTTCGCGACATAATCTTGGTGATTAAGGGCACTCCCAGTGTTGTAGACCATGAGTCATGCACCGCTGGAAGGCGCACAACACCTCGCAGGATGAGGATTGCAATGAACGCCTTTAGCTCAGCGAGGGACATGAACCAGTTTTCTTGCTGTGTCTGGCGTGCATGCTGGACAGTCCACCCCTGTATGATCCGAAGCATTTCAATAGAAATGAAACAGAGGAAACTCTCTAAGCGACTCGATACTTTCCGTAGGGCAAAAGCAGTTGGCTCTCCATTCGTGGTATTGCATTTACTTGGGCTTGGATGCACTCAGTCATGTCTTCCGATCTGTTCTTCATGCCACACTGTGCCGCCTTTTGCAGTCTCTGTCAGCCGCCCGTGTGTCTCCACGCGACCCCTCTTTACTGGTGATGAAGTCTCCTCATCTACAGGACCATATGTTTGAGATTTGATTAGTGAAAGGTTGAAATAATGTGAAATTGACAAACATAATATTTGAAACGTAGCCGGCGATTGGCGGGTTCACACACAAATAGGTATTTTGGCCTTAATGGGGGGGGGGGGGGGGGGGGGGGGGGGGTGTGCATAAATAAATTAATGTGCACAAAAAGATTCAATTGAGGCACTAAAGGCCCAAAACGATCAAAATGTGTATTGGGAAATTGAGTCAGATCAAAGAACTAAATCACATGCTGAGATCAGCAGTGTGTGTGTGTGTGTGTGTGTGTGGGGTCTTATGTATGTACTATTCAGTCAGTTCCAGTATTTGGCCAGTAAATGGAGCCCATGTAATACCATACTGATATTACAGTAATGAAATAAGACATTTTAGTGAAATAAAAGGTTCATTTCTGGTCAAGCAGTGCACCTTTTGTTATGAGATCTAATTGCAAAGTTATTTATCTCATTGATCTGACTCATACAAGACCCTTTATTTGTCTGTATTCTGCATAACCGGATTGCAGCATGAGTTTTTATGATTTCTTAGGTTTTTGGACAATGCAGCGACAGGCCAATTTGAACCAAACTTGGCATACCTGAAGGACCTGTCTATAAAAGGCTTTGAAATTGGGAGTTGATCAACATGTTTATATGAATTATAGCAATATAGGTCATATATGGCCTCAATGATATAATGGGAAAATGGACCCACCTGAAAATAAAAAAAATCCAACAATTTTTAAAAATAGTTTACCTACAGTGTCTACAGATTATGCCCATGCCACTCTTGCCATCATTGGATCAAATTCCTAGGACTAGTTCGAAAAGTGCTATTTTCAAACAATTGATGAATGTGACAAAACTACGCCTTTTTTAATAGGACTTGTAATTGCAAAGTTGTCAGGTGGACTGCAAGGAATCAAAAGAATCAAGTTTCATTTTCCTAAGCAAAGATTTGGAAAAGTTATGCATGATTCACAAATAGTGCCACCTAGTGGCCAAATGTTTCAAAACTGCACAGTGTGACAGTCCTGAGATGTGTGTGAACCCTAAATTGCAAAAATAGGTTTCCCCACACTACGTGTGTGAACCCCAATTATAATTCCAAAACATCTCAAGTATGCCACCTTGGAAGTAATGTAGGATTGTTTTCACACAGCAATACGTGGCATATATATATATATTTAAATAGTTTATCTTTTGAAAAAATGTCAATAGGTAAAGATATTTCTACATAAATTTATACAATAAACCCTCAACTACTTGAAATAGAATAATATTCGAGTAATTTTAACTTATCCAGATGGTACTTTTTGCAGTGTCTCTTCCAAAAACACAACACCCATAACTGACAAACAAAAATAGGAAATCTTACCAGAAGAGATTTCAGAGTCACTACTCGGATCAAGAGTTATTTCTCCTCCATCAGAGTCACAAGGGTCGACATGGTTGAGGACCACGTCCAAAGCCTGCTGTGTTCTGCAAACCTTTGCCATCTTTGCTTCTAAGTCGAGAGTAAGTGAAATATAGCAACATGGATTTTTATCCACATGTAGGTGGATACATACATAATAGTCATAATAGTTCACACTACCACCCATCACACCCATACCTGTTCACTGTTACCTGGTACCGGCATATTTCGATCTAATGGCTGCAACAACATTAAAAAAATATATAGAACCCATCTCAGTTACCTCCATTCTGTACATTTATAATATTGTAATATAGTACTAGAGTGAGAAACCTTTATTCTATTTTATTTCACCATTTCTTCTCCATCGGAGTCAATGGATCAACACAGTTCATACAATCACCCATCCCCCCCCCCGTTTAGCATTACCTAGTAGTGGCTGCATGTACATAAAGGATGGCTTTTATTAGACCTTTATTCTATTTTATTTCACTTAGCATGTAGCCAGATAGGCCATTTACTTTGGTGCAGTTTATTAAAGTCTATGCACTTTATTAACAAGTTTCCTATGTCTGCAGTCATCTCTCTCCATTATTAAACTGACAACGACATTATTTGAACTATAATTCTAAAACATCTCAAGTCTGCCTCCTTTGTACTAATTTTGGATTGTTCTCACTGCAAAAGGAGACATGCTGATTGGTCAAAAATAGCTAAAGTTCTGATTTTTTTTCTTCTCCATCTGAGTCAATGCATCAACACAGTTCCCACAATCACCCATCCCCCCGTTTAGCATTACCAAGTAGTGGCTGCATGTACATAACAAAGGATGGCCTAAACATTTGGCCTGCGGGCCAGAGTTTGGACACCTCTGCATTAGGCCATCATGTCCATTAGTGCAGTTTTCATTAGCCTGCAGCAAATTCTGAAAATACTAATGAATATGGCCTGCAGCAAATTCTGAAAATACTATTGAATATGGCCTGCAGCAAATTCTGAAAATACTATTGAATATGGCCTGCATAAGGAGCATGAGCTCAACTCTGCCTGGCCTAATGGGATGCAAATGACCCCAGCACTGCCATTTGGCACTCTCTGCTAGAAGGAGTCGTATGAAAATGCTGGTAGTTGCAGTGTTAAAAGATTACAGTACCTTTAACAGTCACTACTACGACAAATTAACAGAATTGTTGTGCATTTGTCAACGTACCAGAGGTGTCACACGTCGAAAAGGCTCTGACAATACGGCTTTTAGCAACGGCAAACATCAACTACGGAATAGAATAGAAAAACCGGTAACGTCTAAACAAATGCTTACCAATTGCTGCAGCGCTTCAACAGCTACTTGCAAGGAGCCCCTTTCCTGCTCAGAAGAAAGATTGAAATGTGGCCAAGACAGGCCAAGATGGTGGTTTTATATTGTGAGTTCTCAAGGACCCTTAGGTATCCTGATGAGGCGCCTATTCAAAACATCAACGAGTGTATCAAAATAAGAGTTCACTGTCACGTCAAACGTTTGTTTGTTTTTGTTTCTGTTGCATGTTTTATGTGTTGTAGTGTGATCACTGTTTTCAGAGTGTTTGTCTGTATATCTTACCTTGTAGGGACTTCTGCAAGTAAGGGCCAGAATAAATGGCATGTAGACATTTGTAATTAAACATTACATGCATCATACAAGTGATTCAAATAAAATAAGTATATATTATATACATATAATATATACATATACAAATGATATATACTATATAATATATATTATATACATATATACAAGGCAAGGCAAAGTTTTTGCAGATGTTGGATGGGAGGACTTGGCAGTTTGGAAGGGTAAGTCCAGTGTGGATTAATACATATTTAGGTGTTCTTTAGGACTTTTAATTTTAACTTATTAAATTGTAACCTTGCTAATTGGGAAGATACATGGAGACATGTTCCAGAGAAGCTCCATGGAGTACTCATTGTGCAAGTTTCAGTGTGACAAAACTTCACATGCTTCACTCTGCTTGTACCCCGAACATGACTGCCGTTTGTGCAGATGGCAACAGAAAACTCTATAGGTTTTGACAGTCAGCAGGGTAAAACTGCTTTATGCATAATAAATGTATGTAAAATGTATGCAACTGTAGGTATCGGGGGTGGACTGGCATACATTACTACCGGGGATTTCCCCGGTGGGCCAAGGGGAAGTATTGTTTCCATTCTAATGGGAGGTAAAAGTTAATATGCTTTACAAAACCCCTTAACCTGGGGGGTATTCCACGAAGCGAGCTAACTCAGTAAGCCGGGCTTTTTAAGACAAGCCTGGCTCATTTTGCTCAAATTCGGTTCCACGAAAGAGGCTAGACTTGAGCCTCGCTCAGTTACTACAGCAACATATACGTTTGAACTAACCTGCTCCGTACCAGGCTAGAGTTGAAGCTTAGCTTAGCGGGACCGCTTCTATTGGCTCAGCAGCGTGATGTCAGTCTCGCCATCCGGGAAACAAAATTGAGGAACAAGGTTCCGCTGCAATTCTATCCATTAAATTGCTGTGGATGTAGCATATCATATCATATATTTTTATACATTTAATGGAGTACTGTAATTATTAGTTTGGAATGATTGCAGGTCATTATTATCAAAATTTAATAATTATATTTCCAAATGCAATTTATATTTCGATCTTCAGAGTACATATTCATTGTTAATCAGCGAGGTTTTTGCACATTTTAATGTATTGGTTTAATCTTAACAAATTCAGGTCAGTGTAAAATGGAATACAGTGTCTAATCGCAGTTATGGTCAACAAACATACATTAGCATAAACACTATATCACAAAAATACAATTCTTTGTACCTGAGTATTAATAATAACTGAGTAATTTAGGTGAAGATACTTTTAGGTATATATTTATCCCCACACTTCCTCTTTTGTGTTCAAATTACAAGCAAATCATATCACTCCGCAATTCACATATGTTCAGTATAAATAATGTAAATGTGTGGTTAACTTAATGGTGCAAAAAGGAAATTGATACAGACAACTACCTTACCAAGATTTTCATACAGGTGATACAAATAATCCAAAATGTATGCTATAAAAGAACAGCTAACAGTGAAGGCTGAAGGCTGATTGACCATGGCATGCCCATTTGTAGAAAATCCAGTAGATGAGGGAGCGTGTATAGTGCACAGAGCATTCATGCTACCAGCTCCAAGGTCATTCCAGGACAGGACAGATCCACTGGGCTTTCCGGATGACTACTTATTTGAGCACTACAGGTTCAGAAGACACAGTATTATATATCTTTGTAAATTACTAGGGCCATATATTGAGAAGAACACTAGACGTAGTAGAGCTCTTACCAAACCCCAAACAGTCTGTATCGCTTTGCACTTCTTTGCCAGCGGCGCATTTCTGTACAGCGTTGGGTATGCAGAACATCTTAGTAAGGCGACGGTCTGCTGCGAAATTCGATAGGTTTGTCTTGCGCTTAAGCGTTTCCTTAATATATTCATTAAATTCCCTGGTCACAGAGGCATCCTTCCCATAAAAGAAGCTTTTTCAGAACAGCAGTAACTTGGAGTTAAATTTATATGACTTTAAAAGAGACTCTTATCCAGAGCACTTACCGAAGTGCTCTGTATTCATCTTGATCAACTATTTCATGCTAAAATTCATTCAATTCAAAACAAATTGAATTCTCCAGGATTTCCAAATGTCATTGGTGCTATAGACTGCACTCACATCAGGATAAAGGCTCCATCTGGACCCATGGAGGCAGACTATGTGAACTGAAAATCATTTCACAGCATCAATGTACAGGTACATGCAAGTTTTGCCCACCCAACAGAAATTGTAAAGCATGTCGCTCCATGGGTTTGAACAACTTTCACCCTTTGTCACTTTTGCCATTGTTCTAGATGGTTTGCACCAGCCAATTTCTATTCTCCAACATTGAAGCAAAATGGCCCGGCTCGGTGCACAATATTTCGTGCCTCCTCACTGGCACAGAGGTTTGCCGAAGGTAAGAATACTCCAACCACACAAAATAGTGCAGATTTGGCCTCAGTGTTTAACTCTACTCCTTATAATTGTAGGTGCTTTTCCTGGCTTACTGCTTGGGGATAGGGGTTACCCCTGCCAACCTTTTCTCCTTACCCCATATGCAGACTCTACAACAGATGCCGAGAGGAGGTTCAATCGTGCACATTCAAAGACAAGGGCATGCATTGAGATGGCATTTGGACAGTTAAAGAGCAGATTTAACTGCTTGCGCCATCTCAGAGTGACCCCTGAGAGAGCCTGTGACATTAAAGCAGCCTGTGCAGTTTTGCACAAGGTGGCAATACTGCAAAAAGGAGTAATGCCAAGAGTGCAGTTGGACTCTCCTGTCTGACCCCTGGATACCTCCCGGACTCTGCCCTCGCCTCTCGACCCTGGACCGCACTGACCACCGCTCCCACGCTACTGCTCTGCACCTGCCATACGTCACTGTGCTCATCGTGTGGCTAGTTACACAGAGTTATCCTAATAAAGATCGTGTTATTCCGCATCAGGATCCCTCTCAGCGTGTTCTATACGTTACAAAGACAGAAGTGTTACCGCCCGGTCTAGGTCAGACGGTAACAGCGAATTAATGTTGGAGTGATTGAGGAGTGAAATATAAAGGGGAACCGACAACACGTTCAATAACATGTATTTGGACCACATGAAAATGCAGAAAATGCAAGATGTAACAAGCATTGGCTTAGCACCACTGACTTCAGGTAGGCCACGCTGAAAACGGGAAAAGAAAACTACCTGGTGCTAAGCGACTTCTTTTAAACTTACACAACAACAACCAAGAAAATAAAAGAGAACACTACATAACAAACACAACTACGCAAAAACAGAAACACAGTCCACCACACACACACACAAGAACAAGGGGCAGTCTAACAAGTCTCGATTACGGTTAGCAGATGTGTATATATATCCAAAGTCATCCCCAAAACAGGGAGATCAAACGAGGAGAGCCTGCCACTCTCTCCTGCCGTCTTCACCCCCAGGAAGCCTTTTGTAGCTGTGGACTGGGACTGACTTGTCAGGCACCACCCAGAACCATGTGACCCCATCATCCCGGGCGCACCTGAAAGAGATTACAACACAACACACCACGCTCCCTCGGGAGAACAGCACAATCACACAGCAACAACTCATCACGCTCCCGTAAGAGAATAGTACAATGTGTACAGTAATAACTCATCTCGCTCCTGCAAGAGAATAGTACATATCAGGGTACATATCAGGACCTAACAGAAGTATAGTCAAGATTGAGAAGTATTTATTCATGTTGAACTGCATAACTACTACTCACTTGTTCTCTTGTAGAGGTGTGAGCTCTGGACATGGAGGTCTGAGGGTCTTCTCTCTGTTCTTCCATTTCCTTTAAACACAACACAAATCATGAGATCACACAGCACATTAACAGACAGATACATAGACACACACGACTTACAGCTGGCCTTTCTGAACAGGCAGAAATTTCTTTCTGGTTGCTAAAATATTTTATACAGTTATTTAAAATGGTGTTTTACCTTTTCCTGCATATTGGACTAATCAACTGTACTTACCATTCTGGAGTATATTTTTATATTTCACCTTGACCTGCTGCCACGTTCTCTTAACCCCGCTCATGTTACTTCTAAATCAGGAAATTATTAAATAACATTATTAATTTACTATAACACTTTTAAAATGCCAATGAATGGATTAAATTATATGCTCACGCATTTAGTCTGTCTGCAATATTTTGCCAGACAGCTTCTCTGACTTTATGAAAACAGGACGTGTTGCCATTCTTCGTAATAATGTATTTATATTCCTCATACAGACGTATAAGTAGCTCATGTTCAGCAGAAGAAGCAAAAAAGCTGCTCGTTCCTTCAGCTCTTTCGACATTTTCTTGCCTTTTCGAATATCGATTAGTGAGGCTGTGTAAATACTGTGTGCACGCGCATGATCGCCGATTACAAAAGCCTGGCTTGAATTAGCGGGAACAGGTTGCGTCTGGATTTCGTTAGTGGAACGGAACTAGACGGAAGTGAACTGTTTGGTTAACTCAAGCGAGGCTCACTCTAATAAGCGCCGCTTTCATAAGCTCGCTTCGTGGAACAGCCCCCTGTTCTTTGACCATCATGTGTGTTTATTTTTTCAGGTGAGGGAATGTGGGATTTACTGTTGAGGTTCAAAGATACCTGACTGACCCAATAGTTCCACGGTTTATCTCCACCTCTATCAGCTTGCACTGGAATTTTTATGTACACCAGTCTCCTCAGTGCTGTGTGAGGCTTGAAAAATTGTGTCCCAGCACAGTGGAACAAATCCTCTTTTTGAATAAAAACTGAAAACAAAGATGCTAATGTCCACAATCACTAAAATCACTAATAAATCAAACTTGTTTTTCCACAAGCACTTTTGTTATTTTTACATCCATACATAAACATTCACGATATACGTATACATATTAAAAAATGTGATTAATTTTAAAAAGTGTAAAAATAAGTACCCAAAACCAGCTAGATATATAAGAAACAACAAATCACAACAAACCAAACAGATTTCCTTTATTGACTTATTGACAAAACGTGAAAAACTTTAATGAAACAATATGGAGTTAAAGGCTAAAAATGAATAAATAAAAGACGCTGCTTTCACTGTCCACCAGATGGCGATAATGTCCACTGCTTCATGAAGTTAACCTTTTTCCGGTACAATGGCCTAGGTGCACGCACCACTTCCTCGTTGGTGTCAGGATGCTACCGTATTTCCGGTTGGTATGCGGAAGTGTCGATGTCATGGCCGAGTCTAAATTCACAAGGTGCCTGTTGGAGTTCCCGAAATTTACCATCAACGATGTGCGTCATATTGTCAGAGCATCAAGTACAACGACACAGAGTCAACTTGAAAAGGGTTTCAAGTTCTACGTTTCATCCTACCTCTGCAATTTTGAAGGTAAGTGGCCGACGCTAGTTAGCTAGATAGCCTGAGGTGGCAGTCTAATGAAGTGATGTTGTTTTTAGTAACGAACCAACCTGTCCTAGTACTAGAAATGCCTTTTTAAAACATGTTTGTATTTCTGATGGAAGTATCAGGCAAAAGTAAGGCTAACGAGATAACAGTGAGGGCTCACTGCTACAGATCTATGAAGAAAACAGATACGCCACACCAGCTGAGAGTAGGACTGGTTAAAATGACACGAGTTCTGTTCAGTGTCACGTTCAAAGTTCTGTTGAACAAGTTCAAAAGTGAGTTCAACACAAGTTCAATCTTTTATCCTTGCTCTTACTTCACGTAAGCTGTGATAACCATAGGCATTGGTTTTCAAAGCTTACAATGGTAGCCAAATGCAGAGTAGCTGAGTGGGAATCATTAGCAGTCTATTTTGCCTATAGTAAACAAATGGGAGTTTATTTTACAGTTCGAGCTATTGTTATCTACCTCTATGACTCAAAAGCAGAATATAGTCCACCTCAGCTATTCTTCAAACTGCATTTTCTAAAATCTGTCAATCTGTCTTTCAAATCTTTCATCTTAACTTCTTTATTAACATATGGCTGCAACACTTACACCTATTAACATATTCTGATAACACTCTTCAAGAAGCAGTTGAAGTAAAACCTGCACTGTTCTGTTGTTGGTGGTGGAAACAACAAAATAATATAAATATAAGTAGGCCTGTTTCACTCCTATGTGTAAGCATTTCATCTGGAGTGAAAATGAAGTTTAAATCTAAAATATATTTAGTTTATAGTTGCTCACTGAACTAGTAGATTGAAACATGCACAACACTGTAGAATAGAAAGACAGTATAGCCAAGTGTTTTAAGAGTGATGCAAAACAGCACAAACATTACATGAGACAATAGACAAGTGACATTCACCACTAACAACATGATGGGACAGATATTGCGCCTATTGACATTGCTGTCTTCTTTTCAAGATACTAAATTTTGCCTCTTGTGTATTTCAGATGACATTACATGATTCAATGCCAGTTGTGCTCATTAACAGGGGAATCTGCAACCACTTGGTTGCATTGCTTTTCCAGACTGCTCATTATTCTGAATCTGGCATGTCTGTCGTCCCTCCTGTCCTTTCATGCACACAGACAGAACAGAAGTGGCATAAACCACCAACAATGGTTTGTCTTATTTCATTATTTAATGTTAGTTAATGTATCACAGTCACTTTACTAACACCATCTTTTAAATTAATAGGGGGTGAAGCCTGGACCCGTGGATGCCATGGTTGTCCTAAAGCCAAAACCAGGTGCTACTACAGCCAGTGGAGTTAGGTATGTAGTACCAAATTTAATAGGCAGATTACAGTGTGTGGTTAAAAATATATATGCTTTTGATCATCTGATAAGACGATCTGATCTGTTCTCTTCAAAATTTAATTTAGCTTTGTTGTACTTCAGATTAGTGTTGTCAAAAAAATTGATATATCGATACGTATCGATACTGAACATTCTGAAACGGTACAATACTCGTTTCCCTTAAGTATCGATTCTTTTTACATAAAATGCGCTTTCGTTTGACCCACCCAAGCTGCCGTAATGCACAGGACAGTTTGTAATGCTAATATGGCAGCTTAAGCAAACGCAGTGCTGTTGGATTCGAAGCAGATACAGATGGAAAACTGAAGGACTTGAACAAGCCCGTTTGCAAGCGGTGCTTTTGGAACATTTCAACGAAGGGCGCTAAAGCCTGGTTGAGTGACCATAGCGCTCGACTCCGCGCGCACCTCGTGCGAACCTCCGCGAGCGGTGGAGGCTTTATACTTTCCGCTTTGCAGTGTTGTCCGAAACTATATGTGGTAGTATAAAAGAAACACCCCTCAAAACAGGGGAATGAACACTTACCTGACGAATTTTAATGCTGCTTTGTGTTTCAGGTTTGAAAAGTGCTGCAATTTAGGCTAAAGTACTTGAAAATGTTGAAATTGTAACTACTTCATTTCACAACAAATATCTGTCTGACTGAACAGTTTTCATGTATTACGTTAACAAATACGAGCCTCTTGTAATTCCAGGATGAAACATGAGAGAACGTGAAGACGTTAAGATTGGGCGTTTTGAAAATAAACAACCATTAAATAATGTGATTAAAAGCGCAATATTTCGAATCATTTCGAGTATATGTATAAATATTTAACTTAATTAAGTTTAACGTGCTGGGAAATATTGGTACAAGCGCTTGAATTGAACCCTGCAAACATGACTTTGTTCATTGCGCTGAGGCGCGGCGCGTGCGAAGTTACAAAATTCGAGAGGTGCACGACCTCGCGTGCGCCGCGCTTCAGCGCGATGAACAAAGTCATGTTTGCAGGGTTCATACACCTTGTGGAATTCAAACACTTGTATGTCACTTTCAAGGTCCATTTCAATATTTCCCAGCACGAGCAAAGACACTTTGTCAGATGTTCAAAAGACGTCCACTGAAAAGCCAGAATGAAAGTTTTAGCGACGTCTTTTTTAAACGTCTATTACTGCCGTTCAGTTGCAGTTTTTGCACGTCCTGACATCCAATAAAGGTCCTAGTCAAACGTTCAGATAGAAAACTCGTCATAGACGTTCATGTTAAGTTAAAAGGTTAAGGTCCTAGTCACACTGTCAGATTTTGAACGTCCACCAGACATGCAAAAAAGGGTCTGGACTGACCGACGTGATACAGACTTGATTTTAACGTCTTTCTGACGTCGCATGTTTGTTGGGATAAGTTAAATATTTATACATGTACTTGAAATTATTCGCTTTATCATCACATTATTTAATGGTTGTTTATTTTCAAAACACCCAATCGTAACGTCTTCACGTTCTCTCATGTTTCATCCTGGAATTGCAAGATGCTCGTATTTGTTAACACAAAATAACTGTTCAGTCAGACAGATATTTGTTGTGAAATGAAGTTACAATTTCAAGCATTTTCCAACACCTTTTGTGGCCTTGTCACAGTCACACCTTATTGAAGAGGCACCAAGATCCAAAAGTGCTACACCTGAGTGGCATTCACTTAGGAGAGAAAGAGTAACTGCCTCACATTTCAGAGAGGTGAGCCACGTTAGAGGTCCAGGTGCTGCAGAAAGGATAATCCGAGGGACACGACAAACAGCACATGTGAAGAGGGGACTTGAAATGGAAACAGAGGCCTTAAAGGACTGTGCAGTTCTGAAAAACTTGAACTTAACCAAGTGTGGGCTAGTGATTCATCCAGATGCATCTTGGCTGGGTGCATCACCTGATGGACTTGTATATGACCCACTTGAGCGTCCATCATTTGGGCTTGTTGAAATCAAGTGCCCAAATGCACAAAGCTATGTAGACTGCAAATTCCTCAAAGTGGCACAAGGCCTACACAAAATGAAGGAGAGCCATTGTTATTATTGGCAAATCCAGTTCCAGTTATTGATTACTGGTATGCAGTGGTGTGATTTAGTTATCTGTGCCCATGATGATATCTTTGTGCAGCGAGTTTACAGAGATAGCAGTGTATTAGAAGAGGTGAAAAGGAGGTGTGACATGTTTTTCTTTAACACTTACATGCCAAAATACCTCTCTATGCCCAAGCAATAGAAAATCATAATGAAGACATGAACTCATGAACAATTAAAACAATTTCAATTTATTCTGTCAATTGTATTACTATTGTATTTGTTTCATTTTTTACAAATACAGTAAAAGTTAAGAAATACATAATGTTGTATTGTGTTGTCAATTTTACATATAAAAGGGAAAGCATTTTATACAATTAATCATATTGCACTGTACCTTAACATTGCAGCCAATATTTACAGACTAGCATGACCTAAAGCAGGGGTCGGCAACCTTTTTGACTCGGAGCCACAAAAGCAAAAATAATTGGAAATTTATTTCAGTGACGATGACATGTCACTCAAGCGAACCGAAACTAAATACCGGACATTTGTGAAATTCCACCCGAACATTTTTTTAAGTCTCAAAAATAATATACGGTAATTAAATACTCATTAATTTTATTCAAAAGCTGAGCCGCATCAGAGGGATCAAAGAGCTGCATGCGGCTCCGGAGCCGCGGGTTGCCGACCCCTGACCTTAAAGGGATCATTTTAAGGTTAGAGAAAAAAATAAATAAATAAATCGCCGTAATTCACATTACATCATCTGTCTAATTCTGGATTGAGATTAGCCATTGTTTGCCCAGGCTTTTACCAAGGGGCCATTTTGATAATTCACCAAAAGACAGGCAACAGTAAAAATTTGGTTTATGCTCCCTGTGATTGAAAGGGGGATCACTGTGCTGAATATTTTATGTTCTTTGACTCTGCGAATCACACGCTCAACATGGACTCTCAGTCTTGCAATGGACTGTGACGTTCTGATCTCTGACCTAGACAGTTGAGCTCTCTTTGACAGAAACGTGGGTATGTGGACTTTGCATGGAACGCAGTCTTCAACAAGGAAACCCTTGTCCACCATGATGGCCATAGATGGGTCAAGGAGGGCCACAATGCCAGACTGCTTTAAGATCTCTTTATCACTGATAGCACCTTGATAAAGAGAAGACACAAAGGTCACTGCGCCATGAGGGGCTATCCCAAGCAACCATTTGAATGTACAGTGTGATTTATAAGTGGAAAACACTTCACTCTGAAGGAGAAGGGAATTTGGAGTTTGACATCTCAGTTCTGTGGAATCTAAAATTATTTGAGTGTCAGCGTAGTCCTGAAACACATCTGGGAGGTGAGTTTTCACAGTGTCCACATCTAACCAAACATAAACAGCTCCCAATACAGTATAAAGGAAGTTGGCCCAGGTGTTAATACGACTAACAGTTGACCGATGGATTCTAAATCTATGGGCCAAATCCTTTTGCATCAGTCCCAATGACGGGTAGTACATGAAGAGAAAAATCTCATCAATTGCTTGAAGAACCTGGGGAAAAAATACATTATCCTATTGTCATATTACATTATGACTATCAAAACTTCTTTTGATGTAAAGATTAATTTGAAAATGATGACATAACATGCTTTGTATGGACAACAGGAAAACATTTACCGTTGTACTGGCAGAGTGAGGGACCTGATCAGTCTTCTCAACAGTCCGTGCGCTTGTAACCCGTATGATGATGTGGGTGGCTGGCTCTATTTGCTTCCAAAAGCCCATCAGGTGGGCATGGTTTGCAAATCTGTGGAATATAAAAGTTATATATAAAGTTATATAATCGCTATTTCATTCACAATGTATTTCAGACACCAGAGAAGGCCCATCCGTATACTGTGTCCTGCCATATTTTGTATTTACCTGGTAAAGAATCGTATGTCGTCATCAGAGGCAGAAAACCGCTCCAAACAGAACTTGCTGCGGACAGTTAAGTCTTCGATTTGTTTTCGGAGCCTTGATATCTCCTCGCGTAGCTCTTCATTTTCATTGAGGGAGAGATCAAGCGCAGCAGGCTCATTACTGACGCAGTAGTCATGTTCATGACACGGTAAGGGGTCATCATCATC